>NW_024425897.1:11191884-11256223 GCF_017311325.1 Ursus maritimus
CCCCCCCCCCCCCCAGGTGGAGCGGCAGATCCAGCAGCTGGCCTCTGAGCTACAGGCCCGACGCCAGCCCCTCCATGCCTGCACCGCCCGTGTCCAGGCCCTGCGGCGGGCTCTGTGCTAGTCACTGCCCCAGGGCGGCCGCAGCCCACCTCCAGGAACAGAACGCAAAGCTGCGATGAGTTTTATTTTTTATTTCAAAATGTTGCAATTAAATGAATTACTGTTCAGAAGTCTCCCACTTTTCATACAAAAATACTGTGCTACTGATACAGTTGAAAGAGTTCAAATGGCTTCTCCTGCAGGAGAAATTCACAGCGTCCCCGGGAAACCTGAACCCTGGCCCCCACTGTCAGTGGCTCCCTAAGGACTGTGTACCTGTTACCTGGGGACAGGTGTTGTAGGCACTGACCTGCCCCCCTCCCAATACACTAAGGCTCCTCTGCCTCCAACACAAGCCCCTGAATCAATAGCAGCAACTTACCATGTTTCTGGGGGTCTGGATCTGAGGAGGGGACGAGCTCGCCCCTCCCAGGCCACCACTACCTGCCTGTCCATTCACTTTGGACCCCATTCGGGGGGGGTTCAATAATTGGTCCTGCGTATTGGAAAGAGGACTCGCCAGCTCTGGAAGGTCACGTACTGGGGCCTGTAAAGCGCCATGCCATGAGTCCCCCTCAGAAGATGCTGGTGGAGTCAAGGATGATGTGTTCAGCCACAAGTGCAGAGAGACAGCTTTTCCCAAACGAGCAGGGTGGGGTGAATTGGGAACAGAAAGCAGTTGTGTTAAAGGCCACATGGCGCTGCTCTGGGGGCAGCACGGCCCAATCAGTGCAGGGGAGGCAGAGGGGGAGGCTGAAAAGCAATGAGAGCAGCAAGAACGTATATAACCACTTCTGTCTTACAACAGCAATCAAGACCAACTGAACACCCAGCCAGGAGACGCAGGGTCTCCGTTTATACAGTAGGTTAAAAAACTCTCCAAAAGGGAATTTGAGATCATCTTGGCCTGCACGTTCTTTCTCTTCAGGGTGGGAAGAGGGACGACGTAGGGCCAGGGCCGACAGGGGCTCTGACCTCATCCACACCTCGGGACGGCAGGAGCTAGTCACCCAGCTCCTGCCCGGTCGGGCCCCACAGCCCTGAGACTGTCCCCTCCCTGAACAGCCGTGGAGGCTCCCTGTAAAAGACCCTCCCGTTTCTGTTTAAAAAAGCTCCCTCGTTAGCCGCCGCCAGGAAGGAGGCTCTAGAGGGAGCCCAGAGCCTCTCCGAACCGGATCTTCTGTCCCGCTTTCAGCTTGAAGTTGAAGTCCTTGGGAGCCTCAAAGATGAGCACGATGGTGGAGCCCAGGTTGAACTCGCCCAGGTGCTCGCCCTTGCGCATGGGGACGCCCTCCTTGTTGGCGTGTGTCACGAAGCTGAAGTCGTTGTAGGAGCCCTTGCTGTAGCGCGGGCTGTTCGTGTGCAGGTCCTGCAGGAGGCCCGGGGCAGAGCGTGTGGAGTCTGCTCCTGGACCCAGGACACCTCTCTGCTGCCTGTCCCCAACCCAGCCTGGAAAGGGAGCTGGGGACAGCGACTCGGCCCACAGGCCTAACCAGACAGTCCCCAATACCAGCTGTGAACAGGGACCCGGGGGCACATAGCGGAATCAGACCCCACCCAGAGGCGGCAAGGGGCAGTCACAAGCTGACACCAAGAAAGGCAGCCCTGCCCCCCTTCTCGGGGAAAGGTGGGCACTAGCCACCCCCTCAGACGCTCGTCTTCCCATCAGCACGCCCCACCCTGAGCGCCATATTCCCCAGCAGAAACAAAGTGCAGGCTGGGAGGTGAACCCCATCCCTGTCCAGCCATCTTCAGATGAGCAAGTGATGAGCACATCTGGGGTGGGGGCTGGCAGAGTAGGAGCCCAGGGCCCAGCCCCACCTCAGGGCAGTTGCTCCATAGAGCCAGGCCTTGCAAGGGACATGCCTTTCTAGAACTTACAGTCCCAGCAGATCCGGCTCCACAGGAGAAGGGGTGGGGGGACCCCAAGTGGCCCAGCCCTTGGGCCTGGCTCTGCTTACCTGGTCAAAGTAGATGCGTATGGAGCCCACGTTGGTGGCCCCCACGGCCGTCAGCGAGAAAAAGCCATGTTTCCAGTCCCCAGTCAGGACCACCCGCTCGTTGTGACAGAAGAGCTCTTTGATCCAGCGGGCCATGCCGGGGTTCACGGACATCAGGGAGCCTGTGGGGCAGGGACACTGCCATTCCCCACCCGGCAAGAGCACCAGCCTCCCAGAGCCCCACGTCCACCCATATCCATCCGAATACAGAGTGGGCTAGACCCCAGGCTACCCCTTGCTGCCCCCACCCGGCCAGACTAAAGCAGTCACCCCCCAGCCTCAGCACCTCACTCCCTTGATACCAAAAAAAGTAAGGTTCTGGCCAACCTGGGAAATGGCGCCGGTGAGAAACGGTCCAGTCAGTGGGCGAGTGGAAGCAGTGGTAGTCCCCGGGGGCCAGGTAGATGACACAGTGGTAGAGCTCGTTCCCTTCTCGAGTGACCAGCTGGTTCCTGAAGGAGCCGCAGGGGGTGGCTGCGGGAGGCAGACACGAGGACCAGGTTCTCAGACAAGCACTGAGCCCGTGCAGTCTGGACATGGGCTTCAGGGAGGCCCCAAAGCTCCATGCAGCGATTCCTGGCCCTTCCCTCCCCGACGCATTCCCGTCCCCCTCCCTGACGACCAGCCCAGCCACGCTTCCACGGGGTCGCAAGGCTGCCACCAGGCAATGACCCACCTGGTGGGAAGGGCACGTCATCTGTGGAAGTGCGTGGACCCAGGAACGACTCCAGCGAGTAGGTGACCCCCTTCACCTGCTCCACCTCGCAGTTCTTCACCTGCCCAAAGTTTAGGATCTTCCCATCTGATGGGCTGATCTGGAAGGGCCAAGAAAGGCTTGCTACTAGAGAGGAAGGGGGACTCGGGGCAGGGTCTCCACCTCCCTGGGGGCCCAGCCTGGGAGGAGTGCCCACGGGCCACCTGCGGAGACTGCTGGGACTCACTGCCAAAGGCAGGGGCAGGAATCCCATTTCTGGAGGGAGGAGTGGGGGGCAGGGCCAGGCCTCACCACGCTGTGCAAGCCACAGACAGGCCGGGCCTGCGGCTTCAGCTTGCGCCGGAAGAACTCGCTGAGGTTGCGGTAGTGGTGCAGGTCCTCCACAGCGGCCTCCTTCATGTTCACCCCGAAGGTCCAGATGTACAGGCTGTAGACGGGCCGGCGCAGCCAGTGCGGCAGCTCCACCTGGTTGAGGCGGCCCCAGGCCCGCGACAGCAGGCGCGTGGGCACCGACTTGTACAGGGCCACCTGCGGGCCACAGGCAGGCAGATGAGTGCACAGCCCCGCGTGCCACCCCCACCCCCCCGAGACCTGGGCACCCCGAGACGGCTTTGTGATGTGGTTGTTGCCCACTAGGAACCAGACTGAGCTTCCCAAACACTCTCGCAAACCGAATACTGGCCGAGACTGACAGTGACTTAAACTCAGGGGTCTCAGTCACTTTATGCACCGGTCCAATAGCAAGTGCCCCACGTCCCCAAGGACAGACTGGCCATCGCAGTCTTCCTTCTTTAGGAAAGGCGGGGTGTGACCGGCTCTGCTCCCTGCACAGAGAGGCTGTGGCAGAAAGGGGCAGGAGGCCCCGGGGGCGCGGGGAAGCCTACAGCCCAAAACACGCGTTCTGGTCCAAACAACGGGAAGCACAGGGAACCCCCCACACCAGCTCTGGGACTATCGCATGCAGATGCGCGGTACCCCGGTCACCAGAGCCAATCTGCCGGGCCGCCTGGGCTCTGAGGCACTCCACTGTGAGGGCACCTGGGGCTGCTTCCCAGAAGTAGAGAGGAATCGCCCCCTGGCCTCCCCCACCACTCCCTGCTGTCTCCTGGCACCCCCAGCCAAACTCTCAGGGCCAGGCGACCTGGAGGGGGGTGCCCCTTAAAGCTCAGGTGCCGCTGCCACAGCAGGACCTGCCTCCAACTGGCAGCTGCTGCCTGTCAGCCCGACCTAGACACCAAGTCCCCCGGGTGTGAGGGCAATTTCATTCCAACTTTAAACACCTCTACAGTGTACCGAGTGGCGCCCAAAACCCTTCCCAGCTGACGCCCACTTGGTTCCCTGCTTGGGGTCAGCCTGCCCAGAGAGCCCAGGGCCAGAGAGCCAGGCGGCCCTCACCCAGCCCTGCCTGGGGATCCCAAGTCCATCCACACCCTACGGGGCCCAAACAGGCACCAGTCCTCCCGAGTCACCCTCTCGCATCCAGGCATTAATATGCATCTTTCTCAAAATCACCTCTAAGCTCTCTTCTGCCCAAACACGGGAAATCAGACACAATTTTCTGAATGCCCAGTGTGGGTTCCTTCCAGAAGCAGAGCCCCCAAATGGCACGAATGCAGGCAAGGAGAAGAGGCAGTGTACAGCAAGCCCCCGGTGTACAACCAGCCTGGCCTTCCCAACCAACTTGTCTGTCAGAATGACCATCCCGGAGGGCTCAGCACCCACACCATCGGCTCTAATCTGACAACCGTCTCCTCCGTCCCCGTGGTGGGGAGGGGGGAGCCGGACCAGCAGCCTGTGCACACTTACCCTGCTCACGGGCCTCCATCCCACCCGGCTGAGCGGTCTGAGGGCACCAAAGGGCAGGAGGTAGTAGAGGACCGTCAGGGGCCAGGAGCGCAGTTTCAGGGCAGGTCTGGACATACAGCTCAACTGTCCCAGCCTCCGCCTCAGGGCCAGCTGGGGGAAGTGCAACCTGCAGAGCCGACGTGGTGCACGGCCGGTCAGCGGGCAGGGGCTGGAGGCCCCGCGTGACCCTCGGCGAGCTTGCCTCTCCATGGACTCGGGCAGCACCGGCCGTGGTCCCGCGAGGCAACCCCAGGCTGAGGTGGGGGCTCCGCTGCCTTTGCTCGGCAGACTCCAGCCCAGTCTCACCCACCTGCCTACCAGAGGAGGGGGACTGGGGATCGGGGGCAGCACAGGGAAGACGGGGTGCACAGCCTGCCTCACAGCCCCCTCTCCCGGGGCCAGCTCTGGCCGCAGCGGCGCCAGGAGACAGTCCGAGCTGGGCCCCAGCAGCGCAGCAGTGAGAGCTACGGCAACCGTTGCACCGCGGGCTCCTGGAAAACCGCTTCCTGGCGCCAGGCCTCGTCTCCTCCTCTGATAGATGAAGGGATCGGGCCCGACAAGATCCCAAAGGAAAAGCCCCGCGAACATGCCCCTGCACACGCGCACCCCAAACGGCTAAAGCTCCATCCACCCGCCTGCTCCTTCTACAGCAGACCAGGTGCTCCAGACAGACCCAGAGGGTGGTGGGGGCAACCTCCCCACCAGCCCTCAGACCACCTCCCAGGTCTGCTGGGGCCGCACGCCTGAGCCAGGCCCCTGCTTTCAGCAAAGGTGGTGGGTCTCTCCCCAGACCCCACCAGCCCAAATTCAGTGCATTCAGCACAGGCTCAGCCTCGTGGGGATCTGAGAGGCTGGGTGGGCCTTTCCACCAGAACCCTGGCCTCCTGAGACACAGCAGTGACACCCAAGTCCCCTGGTCTCATGCCTAGGCACTAGAAAATGCTCCTGAGGCCCAGTGCAGCCACCAGGAGACCACATTCCCGCCCACTCTGAGAAGGTTCCCAGCCCTCCGTTTCTTCATCTGCAAAGACTGCATTCAACCGGATAATCTAAGGCTCCCCTGTGCGCCTCTGTGCTCAGAGAAGCCCTGTCCTCTGCCCCCGGTTGCTGAGCAAACCAAGGAACAAAGAGGCATCTCAGCTGATACTAAAAAGAAAAAACGGGAGAACCAAGCTGATAGTTGGGCACCTGCTGTTCAATGATGGCAATGGAAGATGCTTCTTTCCACAGCTCGCCAGGCTCCCTGTGTTCCTTCTCCCCCACCCCACCCCACCGTGTTTTCAAAAGGTCCAGGAAGGGGGTAGGGGCTGAGTAAAGCTGAACAAATCCCTGCTGTCCCCAGGGCTTCCCCCACCCGCCCTGATCACTGCAGAAGCCCAGGGACCAATCCCGGAAGAGCGGCACCTCTCCCCTAGCGGGGGTGGGGGGGGCCACTCGGGGGTGGGGGCCTGGGAGCAGCAATCAGGGTGCAGCAGACACAAGGCCACCAGCCCGCTCCGCCTCCCCAGGTACCTGAAGCGGGCTCTCCGACTCAGGCCCCCTGGGCCGGGCCCCTCTAGCCTCGGGGGCTGGTCCCCCGGCCCCCTGCCGCCACCTCCACCGCGGGGCCGCTGGACGTGAACTCTGACCTTCCGGAGGTCGTGGCGGGGCACAGTGGGGTTAGGACGGGGCCGGCAGCATCTCACCATTTCGCCGCTCGGAGCTCAGGTCCTCGCCGTGCCTCTGACTGACACATGGTGGGCGGCGCCAGGCACACTCGCCTTTGTTTCTCCTCCTTCCTCCCTTCCCCCCAGCCAGGAGCTCCTGCGCTGTCACCACTCCTCGGGCTGGCCGCCTGGTGGCTGGTGGGCCGCTTCCCAGCTTGCTTGGGTCCCGCTGGCTCACGGGGCGCAGGTTAGAGGTCGGGGCTATTGCAAAGACACCTGCTCAGGAAGCGGCAGGGGCCTGCTGCCCGGGACACAAGCCCCTGCCCTCCGCCCACTCTGTCCCCAGGCTCGGCCACCTGCCCACTCCAGCGAGCTGATGGCAGGAAAAGGACCAGGTGCCTATGAGCCCAAGAAGCACAAGTGGGAATCTGAGCCCTGTGCTCCAGGCGGGCGCCCAGCGTCGCCCTGTCTGCAGCTCGGGCAGCGCCTCCCTCGCCAGGACCTGACCCATTTTCCATTCAGGTGACGAAGTAGCATCTGAGGAATGAGAGAGCAGGAAGGCAGGAGAGGCACAGCGGGTGAGACGCGGGACATCCGACCTGCTCCAGCTCTCTCCTTACTGCCCCCCCGGGGCCTCCGAGCCTCCCATCCCCGGTACCAACCCCCACAAGGCCTCCTCACCAGATGAGCACACACATGACCTGACCTGAGGGAAAACCAACCACGACTGAAGCCCAAAGCAGCCCCCCCCATCTTTGCTTTGGACAGCACTGTGGCCCTGCCTGGCCATCTGGGAGGACACGCCCCGCCTCCGCAAGGCCCTCACAGATAACAGGGAAGGAGAACAAACATTCCACAGTTGTTGCTGTCTAAGCCCAGGGATCGTTAAGGCCCCACCCAGCCTGGCCTCCAACCTCAACAGGCGCCTGCCACCATCTTTAGATGCAGAGATGCGGGCCCCAAGCGAAGCTCCCAAGGCAGAGAACTGACCCAGCCTCGGACTCGGTCCCAGGCCAATGCTGAACCCCCACACGGCCAACTGACTGACAGCAAGAGGCCCCGCTCAGACGCGGCTCCACCCCCACGAGGGTGAAACGTCTGATGCCTGGCAAAGCCACCTCCGCCAAGGTGAAAATGCCAGCCCCTGGGAGGGCAGCGTGCAGTGGGAGCCGAGATGACTAAGGTCCGAAAGTAAGCGCGGATATCCAGACCAAGTAAGCGGCAAGGCCTGGGAAGCCCTCCAGCAGAGCTCGTCTCCCCAGGCCGCTCGCCCGAGTGGCAGGACAGCTCACTGTGGATGAGCCAGGCGGGACAGTGCCCACCACCCGGCCTCACCCAGAAGCAGGTATGGACACAAACCTCTTCCGTCCCAAGGGCCAGGCCCAGGGACCCATGGACAGCCCCCACGCAGGCTAAGCCTCCTAACTTTCCCACCCATGACAGTCAGGTCACCTCAACTATACCGCCCATGAACTGAGCACACACCCTGCCCCTCCACGGCCCACCACACTGGCTCCCTGTCAGCGCCCCAAGGAAACAGGCCCCGAGGGGTGATAGGCAGAGTCCCACACAGGGTTGGCTTCCAACCACTCTTTCCCCTGTTCTAGAAAGCTCGGACTGAGTGCACACCTGGGATTCACAGGAAGGCCAGTGAGGCCTTGCGGGAGAGGATGGGAGCCCCCGTCACCTCTTGCCCATTTTCCTCACTATTCTACCGCACGGGGCAACGACCACTGTGCGTGCTGCCAGAAAGGCATCTGCAGGAGCTCCTACACAAGCCGAGCTTGGCCCAAAACCTCCCGTCCTCACAGCAGATTCCTGTGTGCGCCTCTCCCATTTCATTCACCCCAGGGCCTCCAGCCCAGGGACTTGGCTAGGCCACACAGCCCACCACGGCCAGGTGGGTCTTCACCCTTTCTCCTGCAGTGCACGGTGTTCAAGGGGGCCAGCCCAAGTTGTTGCTATCATAGAGACTCTAGAAACTGCCCCAAAGGGCCGGCAGGATGTCCTTAGCCCTCAGTCCTGTCTCCATCACCACTCTTACTACCTCTTTGGATATGGGACAGGAACCAGACTGTCAAGCTTCTTCCAAATCACCATGCACGGACCCCAAAAGGTCCCCAGGGAGCAGACATGAATTCACTTGACCCCAGGAAACAGGCCTGGCACCCTCTGTCCAGCTCAAAGCTACAGGATGGAGGGAAGGGGGTCCCTATGGGTCATTCATTCCTTCCTGCTTCCCGAAGGCTGAGCCACTTCCTAGGCAAACGGGGCTCCTGCCCTCCCCATCTCAGTGCCCCACTTGCCCCCACACCTGCAATGACCCTTGGAGCCCAAGCCAGAGCTTTCTCACTCTCTGGCTTGCTCTCTGGCTCCTGGAGTGCGACTAGAAGCTCAGGCCCTGATGAGGAAACTGCAAGGAGAGTACCCTGAGGTGGGGAAGTACAGACACCCTCCCTCTCTCCCGAGTCTCAAGAATACTCTGTGGAGAAGCATTGTGAGCCGTGACGAGTAGGAGTTTGAAGCTATCACAAGGCCTAAGGGCCGGCCACAATGAACAGGAGAGCTCAGAGGCTTTGGTAGGGGATGGGGACAACCCAATTACTGCAATCCTAGCTGCCCTGCCGGCCCTGAGAGCTGGGAGAGGCCCTGCAAGTCACAGGTGCCCTGTGGCTATCAGTGTCCCCACGTGGAAAATGGGAAGGGTCACTCCTCCTGCTCACCCTCTTGAGGCTCAGATCATAGCAGTGACCCTGGGCCAGAACCCTACTCTGTTCAGAAACACCACTCCTCACTTCCACCCAAGACCTTGGTGCAGCCTCATTCCCTGGACCCGACTCCCAACACCTCGCCTCCGTTTCCAAACCCACACTCTGGGAGGAAGGTTTGCTCCCACTGGCAAGATGGAAGGCACAGAGTAGAGGCAGCAGTTCTGAAAAAGCCCAAACCATGGGGGCAGTGGCCACTGAGTAGGAGCAATGGCCCAACAGGACCAGGTAGGGGGGTCACCTTTGTCTGGATGTCCTGTTCTGGGGGTTCACACCTGAGCAGTGTTCAACATCCCCATCTACCCCTCACAGCCTGTGGTGAAGGCAATACTACCCCCTCAGTGGAATGGAACATTCCAACTGAAGTCAGATGAACGGACCCAGACCAGCTACCGGTTGCTAGAGGTGTGGGGGCAGGGGGACTGCAGGAGACAGTCTCCTGCCTAGTTCCCCTGGACTTCGGGGGATTCAGGTTTGAGTTCTGGCAAAGCCAGGAAGGCAGGGACAGAGTCGGGACTGTCTGCCCCTAACAAGCACTCCCTGAGCACCAAGGGCCTTGCAGCCAGGCACAGGTCCTGCCAGAGACACTGAGAAATCTGCTCCTGCTCCCTGAGCGGAACTCTCACTGGGCGCCAGCGTCACTCCTCCCGAAGCCTCAGCAGAAAGCCTCGGAGTCCCCAGGCCCTAGTCCACCTGCCTTTCCGAGCCCACTTCCACCCTGGAAGGCGGGGCCGCCTGCCTCCCCCAGCCCACCTGAAGCACGCGCAGGCCGCTGAGTCGGGGGCCACCAACCCTCCCTCCCTGTGTTCCAGGGCTAGAAGCAGACAAAACTTCAGGAATAGGGCACAGGGAAAATGGCTTCTCCCCAGGTGAAGCGGGCGAGCCATCTTGGGGAAGCTCTGGGCAAGAGAAGAGGAAGCAAAGACAAGGGCCCAGAGATGCTTCTGTAAAGCCGGGAGCCAGGGAAGGGCGGGCGGAGGGTGGGGAGGTGCTCCCCCCAGCTCCGGACTTCCTGAAACCTCCCAGAGGAAAGGAACCTTCTCTCGGGGATGGGGCTCTGCGAAGGGCAGCGTGTCACCCCTGTCCGCCCCTCGGCTGAGGGACTGGGAACACCCCCGGTCCCACCCAGGAACAGGGCCGCCTCCCTCCCGGACTGGCGCCGGTCAGACCCCGTGGGCAGCACTGAGGAAACCACCCGGAGCTCTGGGCTCAGGAGGGGACACGGAGCCCCAGCCCAGCGTTTCCCCTTTCGGCTGGAGGGCCAGGAGATGCTACCCGACGCGGCGGAAATGAGCTCATCCCGCGCGGCCCGTGAGCCACCATGTGGGGCAGCAGAAGCCCACAGCGGGATGGAGACTGTGGGGTGGGCTCTCCGGCCCAGGGTCCCGCAGTTCTAGGGGGCGACGGGCACCAGGACGCCCGCTCCGGCCCCGGGCGCTCGCCGGCTCACTCACCCGCAGGCGGTCCGGTCCCGCTGGGCTTCAGGCACCGACTCTCGGGGAGGCACCGCCCGGCGGAGGAAGCCTATAGACGGGCGGGGACTCAGCTCCGGCCACTCAGACCGCCCGGGGGCGGGGGCAGAGGCAGAGGGCGGACACCCGACGCCGGCGGACCGACACGCTCCTCCCCCCGCCAGGCCCCGCCACCGCGCCCAGGGCCCTTTTAAGGGGAGGGGCTGCCGCCCCGGGACCAGCCCCTCCGGTCACGGGATTTCCCGGCGACACCTCCTGGGCCTGGGGCCCGTCCGTCCTCCCTGCCCATCCCCACCCGGGTAGTCCCAGGCCCCTACCCAGGCCTCCACGAGCGGCTGACCTCACCCAGGGCCAGCTTCCTGGGATGGAGCAGAAAGCCACCTCCAGCCACCTTTTCTAGCCCTCGAAGCACACACAAGGCGTCTAAGTCCTGGCTCTTTCCCACACCCATCCTGAAGGTATAGGCTGCCCCTACTCCCACCCCCGCCCCCTTTCCTCCACGCAGACACACCCCTACCAAACAAAACCCCTGAGACACAAAATCTGGCCTAGACCAAGAAACCAGCCCCAGGAAGCAAGGTCCCCTCTGGCCTCGGACCCTGAAAAATCCGTGCTGGGAATTCGTGCAGTGTCCCTCTACCCCACTAGATGGCAGGGCCCAGCCTGGGAGGTCAGCACCTTATCCCTTGCCCACCAAGCAATCTCTCCACAAGGGATAGAGAGAGGGAACCAGCTTAACATTTTCTAGGCGAGACAGAGTGTCTGACAGGCACACCAAAGACAGGGAGTGGAATTCGGGAGCCGGGATTAGCATCTGGGTATGTCAGCACCCACCCCCGCCCCCCGACAACGGTCAGACTGCCTCAGAAGGCTCAGTGTTCCCACTCTAGGCTACTGATCAAGGGTACAGCCCTAGCTTCTTCCCACAACTGAGGATTTGGTTTCTAAAGCAACATCTGGAACAGGAACAAAGAGCCTTTTGGCTTGTAAAGAGATGGACAGCTGGGCCCAGGCAGCCTGGAACAGGACATGGTGCTGTGCAGACACACCTGTCCTCCTCATCTCGATCCATCCCAGCAAGTGCTCTGTGAAAAGCTACAGACCTGGGATGCTGCAGTGGGGAGAAGGCCAGAAGACAGGGTCCCTCCTCATGGACTTCCGTAATATTGGACACCTACAACGCATAGCAGCAACAGAGCAGCAGGGATGCGCTCTGTAGGGCTCCAGCCCCCTGGGGCTCAGGTTCCAGCACACGGCTGGTGAAAAGCCAACAAGGGCTGCACCTCGAAGTCTCCTAGTCTGGGCCCACAGAGCTCTCTAAGCCTCACTGACCCTCCATAGCTCCAAGCAAACACACCGTGAAGATGGGATAAAAAGGCTTTAAAGCACGGGAAGATAACACAGAATTCTGGCAACACCAAATTCCAGAACCAGAAAGATCCTGGAAGACCATTCTGACTTCCCCAAAGCTCCAGACCAGGCCTAGTCCAAGTTACACTCGGGCAGGAAAACAAAAGCCCGGGTTCTCATTTGCTGAGCAGCCTTCGGAGCACCAATGCTCTCCCTGTAAAATGAGCAACAGAGCCACGCCACATCCACCAGAGTTCCCTTATAACCATACTAAGCCTCTCGGCAGACTGGTGTTTAGCAAACATGAACCACCCCACAGGTCTGTCCTGAGATCAGCCTTCCAGCCTGACTTCCACCTCATATGTTTCAGTAAGGAAATGGCTTCTAGGTTCCAGACAATAGTTAAAAATGATTTCTGGGAAAAACAAAAACCCTTCGGTAAGTTTATGTTCCCACCTTGAATGAGGTCCCTTCCCGTCACACTAGGTCCTCCCACCTTGCTGGGACTCCCCTGTGTGAGAGTGCCACCTAGTGCCACTTCAAGGCTCTGCAGCTCCCAGGCTACTTGGCCACCGGCACCTGCGGACAGGGGTCCCAGGTCAGTCAAGCCACTGCAGCTCCCTGCTGAGTGAATTTCATGCACTGCTGTGCCAGGGGAGGAAGGTAACGGTGGGGCAGGGGTGGCAGGTGTTGTCTGCTAGTTCTCATTCCCTGGGGGCCAGCAGAGGCCTCCTGAGGAAGACCAGTGATGGCTGGTGTCTCACGGCTGGCACAAGAAGCCGTGGGCAAGTCAGCAGCCTCACAAAAGTCTGGCCAAGGAGCCAGGACAAGCACGATGTGCCCTCAGGAGATCTCTTCACCTGAAAGCTTCTCCCAGCCCTGCCAAATTGCCCCCTCAAATCTGCATATGTTTCTCAGCACTCCCACCAGCAGCTCCCGGGAAGAGGGGGCCCAGAGGAGGGGTGCTCTGAAGCATGATAAGGAAACAAAGTGATTTGGGGCAGAACAGCCTAGCAGAAAGCTCCACATGGGGCCCTGAAGATGTCTGAGTCAGCCTCCCTGGACTCCTTCCAGCCCCAGAGCCCAGCTCTGTCCTGTTCTTCATCTTCTTCGGGCAGAGTCCTGGGCTCTTCCACACACTGGCTGCTCAAAGCCTCAGGAGGCAGGCAGTTCCCAAGTGGTGAGTGGTACAGGCACAGAGCTGTCCCTGGGCTGGGGGAGGCAGGGAAGAGGCAAAGGCTGGAGTAGGGGGGCCTGGGGCTGGCCATGCTCTGGCATAGCCTGAGCGACTGGGGGTGGGGTGGGGTGGCTGCCACAATTCCTCCCAGGTGGGAGTCCTGAAGCCCCTGTTAAACCCTCCCGCCCTTGAATGAGCCCCAGATTCTCTGAGGACAGAGCTGGGCTATAAAGTAAACTGTACCTGAGCGGGCAAGGGGATCTACTTTCCTGCCAACTTGACTGCCCACTTCAACATCCCCATTTCCTCAGCACCTATGAGGTAAGATAAAACAGTCCAGGCATACCTCAGAGATATGGCTGAGCTTGGTTCCAGCCTACTGCAACACAAGTAAAGCAAGTCAAAGGAATTTTTTTATTTCCCGGTGCATGTAAAAGTTATGTTTATGTTATACTATATATTAGCATATTAAATATGCAATAGCATTATGTCTAAAAGAGCAATGTACGTGGGGCACCTGGATGGCTCAGTTGGTTAAGAGCCTGCCGGCCTTTGGCTCAGGTCATGATTTTGGGGTCTTGGGATCAAGCTCCATGTCAGGCTCCCTGCTCAGTGGGGAGTCTGCTTCTTCCTCTGCCTCACCCTCCCCTCCGCTCATGCTCTCTCAAATAAATAAAATCTTTTTAAAAAGGCAATGTACGTAATTGAAAAATATTGCTAAAATGGTAGTCATCATCTGAGCTTTCAGCAAGTTGTAGTCAGTGATCACAGATCACCGTAACAAATGTAAGAATGAAAACATCTGAAATATAGAGAGAATTACTAAAGTATGACACAGGGACACAAAGTGAGCAAACGCTGTTGGAAAAATGGCACTGACAGACTTCCTGGACACAGGGCTGCCACCAACCTTCCATTTGTAAAAAGAACGCAGTTACCTTTGGAGCACCATAAAGCAAAACGCAATAAAATGAGGTGTGCCTGTATGCACCGACTCTACTCCCTGCGGCGCGGGATGAGGTATTCACACATCTGCCCTCCTCACCTAACAACCCTATGAGGAGGGTAATAGCAGCCTGTTTATAGAGGAGAAGAATAAAGCTATAGTAATTACATACGGTTGTAAAAAGTGCAGACCATGGGCAATACCGTCCAGGGCCACGGACACCACAGCACAGAGGGGCACGCTGCGTGCCGGCCGGCAGGGCTCCGGGCGGGGGGCAGGCACAAGGACACAGGGCAATGCGCGGGCCCAGGCTGGTCTGTCCTCATTCCTTTTCACAAACAGGAATGCTGCACCATACATTTTTTAAGGTTCTAAATTGAGGCTAGAAATAAGAAAGCAGTGCTAATGCAGGGAGTGAGTGTGGATGCGGGCCCAGCTGCTCCTGACTGAGGCCTATTGTCTACGTTGCTGGTCCCTGACCGCCTCAGACCTTGCCAGAAGCCCCCATGGCCAGGCCAAAACTGAACAACAAAACCAAGCTGTTATGCTCGGATACAAACTGAACTATTTAGAGTTGAAGTTTCATAATGACCGCAATGTACTTTAAATTGGTTCAGAGAAAAATTTTAAGAATATATGTATATATATACACACAGAGATAAAGCAGATATGATAAAACATTAACTGTTCAATCAAGAGGTGTGCATGTGGGTGTAACTCTATTCTCTCAACTTTTCTACTCTGTTCCAAAATGTTCACGATACAAGAGTTGGAAGAGTTTGCTTTAAACCACAGAAAAGTCTCTAAATTCTGTTACTGGGGAGAAAAACCCAAGTCCACATTCCCCATGCAGAGCTTCTCCTGCTCTCGGGTGAGGCGGAACAGCCAGGCCTGCTCTCGGCTGGCAGCCACGGCAGCTGCTTCACATGGAGGGCCTCAGGACTGAACCACTTATCTGCTGCCCACTCAGCCTGGGTTTATTCAGCACCCCCAGGTGCCCGACTCCAGGCTGCGGAGAGCCCTTCGCACCTGGCAGGAGGGCCAGCTTCAATCACGTGGGCCCACCCCTCTCCGTGGAGTTACGTCAGAGGCTGGCAGGAAGAGGGACAGGACGACTGCTTCCTCCCCAAAGGGCCCACCATGTCCATCAGGCCAATTTTCCCACCCCATGCATCTCTGTCCTCAGGTCCAGCAGTCAAGGAAGAAAGGACACCTTGGAAACGCTAGAGACCGAGGCCGAGTCTGTCACCGGATGTCATCCTGCATGGAACTCAAATCACTTGCGTCTTCACGGGAAACCCTGGAGTCAGCAGGCTGCACAGCTACGCGCTGCCCACCCCACACCTGACACTCCATGTCACCTGGTACCTTTAGGTTTAGATGCGACACACCTTCCTCCCCCTAGCTAAGAAGTGCCTCTGAAGAAGGTGGTGGTTCCCTTTTTGACAATGAGGACACAAAAACAACATATCTGGAGCCACACAAACTCAGAACACGTGACAGCTCCAGGCACACCTGGTTGGCTTCTATCCTCTGTGCTGCTCACTCACAGCCAGCTCTCTGCAGAGACCCGGGTCAACCACCCTTCTTTCTAAGGCCAAACAGCAGGCCTGGGCAGCCTAATTGAACAGGCACTTTGACCATAAACCCAGAGCTTTTCCAGGACAACATGGGTTCCTGAAAAGAAACTCCTGGAAGCAGCTCTACTCTCGGCACTCGGACTACCTTGGCGCCTACTCAAAGGGCAGGGCGTCTTGGTGGTTTGACAAGGCGGGGAGCCCTGTTTCTGGAGGAGCATGGATTCCTTGTTCCATGCCATTCAGTGTACATGTGAAATTTACAAATACTCTGAGCCAGTATAAACAGAGAACAAATGGGAAAAATGCTGAAGCAGACTTGCATTTAAAGGAAAGCAAGTTACAACTTGAATTAACAGAGTCTAGCTGTTCCCGATTTTTTCCACAGCTCTATGCAAAGAGTACTCCACCCCTCCATCTGCTCAAGTCAGAAATCATGAATCCTTTCCCACCTCTCCCCACCCAATCCTCAGTGCATCCTGTCCACTCTCCCCTCAAAACACACCCAGAATCGAGCCCTTCCCCCACCCCCAGCTCCCAGTCTGACCAAAGCCACCACCTTCTCTTGCTGGGATACTATCAGATCCTCCCACCAGTCCCCCTGCCTCCGCTCCAGCCTACCCACAATGTATCTCCACAGCAGCCAGAGCGACCAAATCAGAACACGGATTACTCAACCCTCACTCAGAGGACAGGACCAGACTAATGGGGTCCTCCAAGGCTCCCACCTCTCTGCCCTCTGCACCTCCAGCCACAAGGGCGCAAGCACACTCTGTCCATCTCAAGACGCTGCCTGGACTGCTCTCCTTTCAGCTGCCCCTGTGGCACACCCTTTTGCTCCTTCAGTCATCATTCAGGTGACACTGAATGACATACATTCCTTCCTTCCCTGACTGCCTCAGTCCCAGCCTGGCTCTACCCTGGCCCAGACATTTGTGCCCGTCACCTGTTTAAGCCTTCTCCATGGCATTTCAACCACTGGACATGTCCATGTGTCCATTTGTTTCTTCTATGTCCGTCCCCCCCCCACTAATAAGGGAAGATCTCTGAGGACAGAAGCTCTGGTCTACTCCCTAGTGGATCCCCAGTATCTCAACAGGGCCTGGCATGTAGATGGAACACAAAGATTTGTTGAATGAATGAGTGAATACAAAGGGAATCACGCTCGTCTATAACAACTTTTGTTTTGCCAGTACCCAGTGTGGTTCATGTACTCAACAACGCCAACTACAAATGGGTACCATACTTTCAGAAGCCACACACGTGCTGTAAACCGTGGTAGGCATCCACACCCTTTCACAGAGCAATTCTATACCTAGGCATTCACCCTAATGAAAAAGCCTATGTGCAAAGACGTGCTCTACAACATAATTCACAACGGCGGAATCTACCGGTGCACCACAGTCCACCGCGTAGTAGCAGAGCCATTTAAAGTACTTCCATGCAGGCTTGCAAAATCAGCACATTTAGCAATGCACAGAAGGTAAAAAGGCATGACACAAAAGAGAGACAGTAAGTGAATGTATGAAAAATAAAGCCCAAGAGCACGCACTCACAGTCATACAGTGTGAAGGGATCATAACTGTCCTCCCTGTTTTCCAACATTGTCTCATAGTGTTATACCACCTCTGTCATTTAAAAGAGGAGAGGGGTGCCTGGGTGGCTCAACTGGTCAAGGAACCGACTCTTGATATCGGCTCAGGTTATCTCTCAGAGTCATGAGATCGAGCCCCACATCAGGCTCCACACTGAGCATGGAGCCCACTTAAGATTCTCTCTTCCTCTCCTTCTGCCCCCCCCAATCGTACTCACTCTCTCTGAAATGAAATGAAATAAAATAAAATAGGAGACAGATGTCCATGAGGGTGCCATGACCACCCAATGGGAAAAGGACAGTCTTTCCAACAAATGGTGCTGAGAAAACGGATAACCACATGCAAAAGAATGAAGTTGGACCCTTAGCTTACACGATTCAAAAAAACCCTTAACTCAAAATGTATCAAAAACCTAAACGTAAGACCTAACATTTTTCTTAAAAAAAAAAAAAAAAAGACCTAAAATTTTTCTTAGAAGAAAACCGGAAAAAATCTTCACAATATTGGACTCAGCAATGACTTCTTGGATAGGCCACCAAAAACAAAGGCAATAAATGTAGAAATAGATAAACTAGACTTCATCAAAATTAAAAACTTTTGTATATCAGAAGAGTGAAAGTACAATCTACGGGGGGTGGGGGGAATGGGATAGGCTGGTAATGAGTCTTAAGGAGGGCACGTGATGCATGGTGCACTGGGTGTTATTTGCAAGTAATGAAGCATGGAACTTCACATCAAAAACTAGGGATGTACTGTATGGTGACTAACATAATATAATTAAAAATTATAAAAAAAAAAGAATACAATCTACAGGAGAAAATATCTGCAAATACATATATCTGGTAAGGGTCTAATATCCAGAATATACAAAGAACTCCTACAACTCAACAACAAAAAACAAACCACCCAATGTAAAAATGAACGAAGGACTTGAATAAACATTTCTTCAAAGAGGCTACGTACATAGCCAAGAAGCACGTGAAAAAGACGCACAACATCACTAATCATTAGGGAATGCAAATCAAAACCACACTGAGATTCCACTTCACAGCCATGAAAGTAGCTAACATCAAAAGTGAGTAAGTGTTGGGGCGCTTGGCTGGCTCAGCCATTAAGCATCTGCCTTTGGCTCGGGTCATGATCCCAGGATCCTGGAATGGAGCCCCGCATCGGGCTCCCTGCTTGGCGGGTAGCCTGCTTCTCCCTCTCCCACTCCCCTTGCTTGTGTTCCCTCTCTCGCTGGCTGTCAAACAAACAAACAAATAAGTAAGTGCATAAGTGTTGGTGAGGGTGTGGAGAAACTGGAATCCTCCTGCACTGCTAGTGGAAATGTAAAATCGCCACTGTGGGAAAGTTTGGCAATCCCTCTAAAAGTTCAACACTTATGAGCATATGATCCAGCAATCCTACCCCTAGCTATATACCCAAAAGAACGGAGAGCAATGACTCAAGCAGATGCTTGTACACCCAGCGTTCACAACAGCACTATTCACAATAGCCAACAACCCAGGGGAAACAATCCAGTAGCCATCAACAGGTGAATGGACAAACAAAATGTGGATACATCCATACAATGGAATATTATTCAACCTTAAAAAGAAATGAAACTCCGATAGATGCTACAATCCAGATACCTCTTGAAAAATATAGGGCAAATGTCGTATGATTCCACTTATAAAAAGTACCAGAATAGGCAAATTCACTGAGACAGAAACGGTGGTGACTAAGGGCTGCAGAGGCTGCGGGCAGGAGAAAAAAACAGTATTGTTTAACTGAGTACAAAGTTTCTGTTTGGGACAATGAAAAAGTTCTAGAAACAGACATTGGTAATGGAATGTACTATGAATGTACTTAATACCACTGAATTATGTACACTTAGAAGTGCTTAAAATGGTAAATTTTATGTGTCTCCCACCCAAATTCATATGTTGAAGTCCGAACTCTCAAAGTGAAGGCATCTGGAGATGGAGCCTTTGGGAGATAATTAGGCATGAGGGTAGAGCCCTTCTGATTTGAGTAGTGCCCCTATAAGAAGAGACATTGGAGAGCTTGCTTTCCCTCCGTGGCACGTAAGGACACAGTCTACTAGCCATGAAGAGGGCTCTCATCAGAAACTGACCGTGCTACCACCCTGATCTCAGACTTCCCAGCACCCAAAACTGTGAGAGAGTAAATTTCTACTGTTTAAGCCACTCCCGTCCATGGTATTTTGTGATGGCAGGCTGAGCTAAGACAGTCCAATTTACCAAGAGTAGAAAAAAAGGGAGAGAATAGAGACCAAGACTGTGGCTAAGTACACAATACCAAAATATTTTGGAATGGTTTCTGTGAAGAGAGGAAGAGAGGGTGCTGTTAGCCAGAATAAACAGTAAAATGACTCAGGAGAAGGGGAGGAGAAGAGGAAGATGCCAGAGGGGTCTGGGGAGAGCACACGGACCAAACACAAAGCCAGACACACGCAGAGAGAGGGTAGAGGCGATGGAGAAAGGGTGGTCTCCATGTCACTCTCCTAGAGCTGCACTCCCCAGGGATTATGGATCATCAGTTTCATGTTCATGTGACCCTGTGACCTCTCCTTTCCTCCCAACACCTCTCTCAGCCAGTGAGGAAAGTGAAGTCACTGGTAACACACGTAAAGGACGGGCTGGATGGCTGCAGCATACAGAACGGGGCTCTGGCTGAACTCAAAGCACAGGCGCAGAAGGGCAGCCGGCGCCTTATCACTGCAACAGAGGGGCAGAAGAGCCTTAAATGGTGGTGACAGCTTCTATGAGCAGTCATTCCTGATATACAACTGTAATACTGTATATGTGCTGCCGAAGCGAGCACACGACTGTAATACTGTAATTTGTAAAAAATATATATTTGGTCATTCATATGAGCAAAACATATTTCTCATAAATAATTGGTCGTGGTTCCTGGCTCACAGCTCCCAAAACCCTTGGAACTGCCTCAGTGACAAGAGCCATGGGAGCATCTTTTATTATACTGCGTGGTCTTTTGTCCTCAGCTCCCCAAATCACTTGACAGCCAAAAAAGGTGAAATGGGCGTCTTGTTATTCATAAAAACTCCCTTTCCATCACTACTGGATTTATGTTAATGAGGTGACTTTGGGAAATCCTGTAAGGATAGGGAACCAACCACAGAAAGGGGGGGACTTTTAGTCCCACCCCCTGACCTTGGGGGAGAAGAGTGGGACTGGAGGCTGAATCAATCGCCACTGACCAATGGTTTAATTAATCATTCATGCCTATGTAATGAAACCCCCATAAAAAACCAAAAAGATGGGGTTTGGAGTGCTTCCAGGCTGGGGAACCAAAAGGGTTCTATGTGCCACTGTGTGGAGCCCCAAACTCCATGAAAACAGAAGTTCCTTCGTTCGGGACCTCACCCTATATCTGGCTGTTGACTGGAATCCTTTAACATCCTTTGTAATAAACTGGTAATCCAGCAAGTAAAATGTTTCTCTGAGCCCTGTGAACTGCTCTAGCAAATTAGTTGAACCTAAGAAGAAGGTTGTGGAAAACTGCCATTCAATCAGAAGAACCTGGACTTGCAACTGGCATCTGAAGGGAGTTAGGGAGGCAGTCTTGTAGGACTGAGTTCTTATTCTGTAACTCAAAGAGGGGGTCGTTGGAACCTCCAATCTACAGCCAGTCAGAAGCACAAGTGACAACTTTTGATGGCATTTGAAATGGAAGGGGGGGGGCAGTCTTGTGAGACTTGAGCCCTTAACCTGTAAAATCTGATGCAATCTCTGGGCAGATAGTGTCAAAACTGAGTTGTACTGTAGGACACCTGGTTGGTGTTAAGAGCACTGCCTGTTGGTGTAGTGAAACACAACCCCCCACCCCACAAGCACACACACTGAATTGCTTCTAGAACCCTTTAAGGATAGAACAAACCCCTCCAAGTGTCCCTGCTGAAATGAGTTCTGCTTATTTGTAATGAAACCCAAGTGACTACATCAATAAAGAGCTCGGTTCTCTAAGGTGAAGAACCAGAAAGGAGGGAGCTATGCAGAGAAGAACCCCATAAGGGATGCCAGGGTGGGTCAGTCGGTTTAAGCATCTGCCTTCAGCTCAGGTCATGATCCCAGGGTCCTGGGATCAAGCCCCACATCGGCCTCCCCACTTAGCGGGGAGCCTTGCTTCTCCCTCTCCCACTTCCCCTGCTTGTGTGCTTTCTCTCTGACAAATAAATTTTTTAAAATATCTTAAAAAAAAAGTAAAGAGTATATCCCATTTATTAAAATTTCTTAAAAAACAAATCTAATTTATAGTGACAGAAAGCAGATCAGTGACTGTCTTGGAACCACGGGTGAATACTAATTAAAGGGGCACATGCTCCCTATATTAAGTGTGGTAATGATTACACAGGTTTATATATTTATAAAAAAAAAACAAAAAACAAAAAACCCAATGAACTGACACATAAATGAATGGAACGGAATAGAGCCCAGAAATAAACTCATGCTTACATAATTAATCTACAATAAAGAAGGTAAGAATATACAATGGAGAAAAGACCATCTCTTTAAATAGTGCTGGGAAAACTAAAAAGCCACATGCAAAAGAATGAAATTGGTCCACTTTATTACACCATATACAAAAATAAATTCAAAATGAATTGAAGTCCTAAAAGTAAGACCTGAAACCATAAAACTCCTAAAAGAAAACACAGGCATAAACTATTAGATATTGATCTTGGCAATACTTTTTTGAATCTATCTCCTCAGGCCAGGGCAACAAAAGAAAAATTAAACAACTGGGACTACATCAAACTAAAAAGCTTTTGACAGCAAAGGAAACCATCAACAAAAAAGAAAAGGCAACCTACTGAATGGGAGAAGATATTTGCAAATGATACATCTGGTAAGGGGTTAATATCCAAAATACATAAAGAATTCCTACAAGTCGACACCAAAAAAATCAATCAATTAAAAATAGGCAGAAATTAACATCATTAATCATCAGGGACATGCAAATCAAAACCACAACCTGCTATCACCTCACACCTGTCAGAATGGCCAGTATCAAAAAGACAAGAAATAGTAAGCATTGACAAGGATGTGGAAAAAAGGGAACCTTCATCTATTATTGGTGGAAAGGTAAATTGGTGCAATCACTGTGGAAAACAGTGGGAGGATTCCTCAAAAAATTAAAAAGAGAACTTCCATACAACCCAGCAATTTCACTCCTGGGTACTTATCTGAAGAAAATGAAAATACTAATTCAAAAAGATACATGCACCCCTATGTTCACTGCAGCAGTATTTACAATAGCCGAGATACGAAAGCCACCTAAGTGTCCACAGATAAATGACTGGATAAAGAAGATGTAGTATATATACATAGTGAAACATTACTCAGCCACAAAAAAAGAATGAAATCTTGCTATTTGTGACAACGTGGATACACGCGTAGGATACTACGCTAAGTGAAATATAGACAAATACTGTATGATCTCACTTATGTGCAGAAGCTAAAAAACAAAAGAAAGCAAAACAGAAACAGACTGGGGCACCTGGATGGCTCAGTAGGTCGAGTGTTTGACTTCGGCTCAGGTCATGAACTCTGGGTCCTGGGATCGAGTTCAGCATCGGGCTCCCAGCTCAGTGGGAAGTCCGTTTGTCCCTCTCCCTCCCCGACTTGTGCACACGAGTGTGCTCTCTCCCTCTCTCTCAAATAAATAAAATCTTTAAAATTTTTTTTAAAAACCCATAGAAACAGACTTATAAATACAGAGAACAAAGTGGTGGTTGCCAGAGGGCAGGGGGCTTGGGGGATAGGTGCAATAGGTGAAGGGAATTAAAAGGTACACACTTCCAGTTATAAAATAAATAAGTCATGGGGATGTAAAGTACAGCCTAGGGAACAGAGTCAATAATAATTTTGTATAGTGACAGATGGTAACTTATCAGGTGTTCATTTTGTAACGTACATAAATGTCAAAGGATGCTGTACATCTGAAACTAATATAACATTGTATGTCAACTATACTTCAATTAAAAAACCAACAATGAGGGCACCTGGGTGGCTCAATCAGTGAAACATCTGCCTTCAGCTCAGGTCATGATCCCAGAGGATCATGCCCCCAGGATCGAGCCCCAGGTTAGGCTCCCTGCTCATAGGGGAATGACCTCTCCCTCTCCCTCTGCCCCTCCCCCTGCTCGTGCTCTGTCTCTCTCTCTCTCTCAAGTAAATAAAAGCTTTTTAAAAAATTTAAAAATAAAAAATAAAATAAAAAAGCGACAATGAACTGTGTGCTTAAAAAGGGTATGTTTTACTGTATGCAAATAATACCTCAGTAAAGTTAACTTAAAAAATTAAATCATCAGGGCACCTGGGTGACTCAGTCAGTTAAGTATCTGCCTTCCACTCAGGTCATGATCCCAGGGTTCTGGGATCAAGCCCCACATTTGGCTCCCTGCTCAGCGGGGAGCCTCCTGCTTCTCCCCCTTCCACTCCCCCTGCTTGTGCTGTCAAATAAAAATCTTCAAAAAAAAATTAAATCATCATAGCAGCATTATTTACAATGGTGAAGACATGGAAATAACCTAAGTGTCCAACGGATAAACAAGTTTTGTGCGTGTGTGTACACACACACACACACACACAATGTATATATGTACACACATACAATAGAATATATTATTCAGCCAGAAAAAATGAGGAAATCCTACACTTGCAACAACATGGATGAACCCCGAAGGCATTATGCTAAGTGAATTAAGTCAGAGAAAGACAAATACTGCATATTTCATTTATACGTGGAATCCAAAAAAAAACCAAAAGGTTAAAAAAAAAAAACACAAAGAAAGAAAGAAAAGAAAAAACCAAGCTCGGAGGAAAAGAGATGACTCTAGGGAGTGGGGGGAGACGGGGAATTGGAAGAAGGTCAAAAAGAACAAACTTCCAGTTATGAGAGAAGTAAGTACTAGGGACGGAATGTGCACCACGATGCCTGTAGCTAACGCCGCTGTCTACCACACAGGAAAGCAGAGTAAATCCGAAGAGTTCTCATCACAGGAGAACATTTTTTTCTTTTTTCCTTTCTTTTTTTTTTTTAAAGATTTTATTTATTTATTCGACAGAGAGAGACAGCCAGCGAGAGAGGGAACACAAGCAGGGGGAGTGGGAGAGGAAGAAGCAGGCTCCCAGCGGAAGAGCCTGACGTGGGGCTCGATCCCAGAACGCCGGGATCACGCCCTGAGCCGAAGGCAGACACTTAACCGCTGTGCCACCCAGGCGCCCCTTTTCCTTTCTTCTTTTTTTAAAATCGTATCTATAGGGATGATGGATGTGAGCTGAATCTATTCTGGCAATCATTTCGCAATATATGTAAATCAAACCATCATGCGGTACGCCTTAAACTTACATAGTGATGTATGTCAATTATTTCTCAATAAAACTGAAAAAAAAATTAAATCACCTTTGAATAGCCAAAAAATATGTAAGTAGAGAGAGAGACATTCTGGAAAGATACACTAATGTTAAAAATGCTTGCCTGCTTCTGGAGACCGGAAGACTTCTTTCTTTATATGCAAACCCTTCGTTGGTATTTGCATTTGTACCTGATGGTGTTTTATTTAACAATTTTAAAACTATCTCATTAAAAATAAAAATCAGCAAAACATATTCCTAAATACCCAAAATGTGAACTGTGGCTTCAGAGCCTTGTAGGATCCTGGGTCATCACTGTTCATCGTCATACTTTGTAACACTTTCTGATTTTTAAAAAGTGAACATTTAATCTTTATAAGTAAATAAATGACAAAGCCATTTCCACACTGGGGAAAGTGAGGCCATATACACATAAAGAGAGAAAGCGTGGAGCTGCTGGAACCGGGATGCTTCTGAACACGCAACAGGCTACTCACTTGGCTGCTAGTTACAGAATTCCCTCATCCCATCAAGCAACACAGGTTTCATTTCTACTCAGCCAACTGCATGAGCTTTTTTCCCTACATGATTCTTAGAACAGGCAAAGAAACATTTTCTTAAGTATATAAAAACAGAACCCAGTTGGGGCCTGGGCGGCTCAGTCGGTTAAGCGTCTGCCTTCAGCTCAGGTCACGATCCTAGTGTCCTAGGATCAAGTCCCGCATCAGGCTCCTTACGGGGAACCTGCTTCTCCCTCTACCCTGCCTCCCTGCTCATGATCTCTCTCTCACTCTCAAATAAATACACAAAATCTTTTTAAAAAATTAAGAACGGGGGCGCCTGGGTGGCACAGTGGTTAAGCGTCTGCCTTTGGCTCAGGGCGTGATCCCGGCGTTATGGGATCGAGCCCCACATCAGGCTCCTCCGCTATGAGCCTGCTTCTTCCTCTCCCACTCCCCTGCTTGTGTTCCCTCTCTCGCTGGCTGTCTCTATCTCTGTCAAATAAATAAATAAAAAATCTTTAAAATAAAAAAAAATTAAGAACGAACGAACCCAGGAAGGTGAAACAACTTACACCGTGTCCGACACCCACCTCCCTGCTGTCCCTCCTGCAAGAGCCGTGCCCTCTCCCCACACCCCCGACTGGAGCTTGGAGTTAGTGAGGCGGCACAGATTTTGGAGTGATGGTTTCTTCTACACTGTTGGGAAGGGAAGTGAAGGGAGAAGGGAAGGCAAGGGAAGGCAAGGGTGGAGGGAGGGCGGGCGGGAGGAAGGGTGGGAGGGAGGGAGGGAGGGCGGGCGGACGGACTTAAATTGAAATAAAGGAAAGATACGGGTATAAATCCTTAAAGAGCCCCAGGGGCTCATCTCAGCATAAGTACCAGCCTGTCTTCTTTGAAGCTCTAGAGATGCCAGACTTGACCCAGAAATATGAAGAGATTGTATTCCAGAAAAATTGCCAGCAGAAGTTTTCATTTTCCACTTAAAAACAGAGCCCTGAAGGGAAGCTCACAGCTCATCTGCCCATGGTCCCTACATCTGGCTTATCAGAATCACTGAAGGGACTTTTTAAAAAACAAAGATCTTGAGCCTTGCCCCAACTTTCTAAATCTCCAGGGGTGAGATCAAAGAATCCATAGTTTTTAAAGCTCCCCAACAATTCTGATGATCGACCAGATTGGGGTAGTCTCTCATTTTTCATGAAAGGACAGTGATTGGCGGGGCAGGGGCGGGACTACGATCCAGTCTGCGACTGACAGTCTGCACTCTCCCTTCTCACGACCTGCTGCCTCTCCTGAAAACCTACAATGTCTACTCAGAGTCCAGACCATTTCCCCTTCATAAAGTGAAATGTTGGCATCCTTCCTGGAAATCCAGCAGTCCTGTGGCCATCTTACTCAACCAAAAGAAGAGTATCTAACTGAAACCCAGCTCTTAACCAAAAGGGGCTTCAGATTTCACACTGCACTGGGCCACTCGGACCCAGTGTTCCATCACTGTCCGGGCCCTAGCATTTATAAGCCAATCAACCCAGTCCTCTTTACAAACGGTCATCTTTCAGGTATTGATTCCCACATGGCAGTAATCCTAATTACACAAATGGTGAATGCTAAAAAAATACTACTGACATTGGTCTTTTATGATTTTGGAAGTCACAGATTTCTTCCAAATGTAGATTCTCTCAGAAGATCTTTGAAATGGGTGGGAATTTGCTGACAGCATGTGAGCTCGTCACAGGGTGATTCGGCCTGCAAATGCGTGGGGTCAGAGAGAAGCCACCTGGGGTCTAACACTTGAGTGGGGTCATATGATCACAGTCTAACAAGTACTTTATTAACTTAAAGGAAAAGGTTTATTTACAGAGGAAACCACCAATGTCATGGGAAATAGAGTACAGCAAATTTTAAAAGCATGACTCACGTACTACGCAATTGCCCTTCGCTAAAAGGATTTTGTCATATACTACCAGAACACAAAAAGCCTTTTTTCTTTCTTGGTCTGAGATAGGCTACTATCAGTCCAAGATGTATGAACAGGCCAAAAAAAGGGTAGATATACAAGGGCAAGCAAAAACGTATCTCTCAGGGTAAGAGCCACCTCTGGATCTGTACGGCCAGCTAAGTCCCAGTTTTACGGGACTGTTGGAAATCAGATGAAATCCTTACACTGGATTCTACTGGAGGAAGAGAGTCAAAACCAAAATTCAAAACAGGATTTTAGGAGGAAGCCTATAAGGTAGCATGTGGTGTCCACGCCAACAAATACTCCTAGCTAAACTATGCTAGAGCTAGAAGGATCTCAGCTGGGTTCCAACCCAACCTGCCTTTTAGCTGTTTATACTACTTACAGCGTAGTCACACAGAGGACCAGACGGCAAGTGACAGGTTCAAGTCCACACAACTAGTGAGGGACGTGGTTGCGCCTCGCCTTCAGGACCCACGTGCCCTGGCCACTGGACTCAGCTGAGCTGGATCACCGATACGAAGAGGCTCAGGAAGAAACCCAAACGCATCATTCCAAACACCGTAAAGTCTCTATTTTCACTCTTCACCCCCCGGTTTTGCCCAGGCTATGAGATCTACTGATATTTCAGATCTTTCATTTGTTACACTATGGCTGAAAAGAAGGCATTTTTAAATTTATACCTTAATATTCAATTTCAACATTTACTGGATGTCTACTCTGAGTTACGTATCACCCTGGACCACCGAAGCACAACCAAGTAAGAGCTCACTGTACGTCACGCATGGTTCGACATCATCAAAGCCTGCCTCTACTGTGTGGCCCTGTTGCGGGGGAAGCATTTTGAGCAATAACAATAAGAATTTGATTATTTCAGTCTGGTTCCTGGTAAGAACTTATCCACATCACAAAAGTCCAATTGTTTCAGCTTATCCTCTTACAGAGCAGGGCATGAACGACTAGGATGCCAGCCGCAACACAAGGCGTGAGCTCTGAGGATTTCAACAGCAGGTAATTGCTACTCAGAGCCCTTGGGGAGACCAGGGGTAGGTCTGGACACAGAAAGGAAGCCTAACATGACGCCAGAGGCATAACGTCCGTGTCTGGCCAAAAACCCACTGGAGACACAAACTCCAAAAATGCACATTTCAACTTTGGGGCAATTTAAAAAGTGACAGAGACAGTTGTGCTAAAAGAGAACTCGAGGTAGCTCCCCCTTAGTCCTACCTCCCAGTGACCAGCAAGTTTGGGTGGAATCTCCAACCCCAGCTTCTCCAGCTCTCGTTCCCTGTAGTTCTCATACTGCCGGTAACCCGCATACCCGCCGCCTGTCACCAACAGAAGGGGCAGGGGACGCAGCAGGAACAAGGTTCGAGCAGAGGCAGTGTGGACTCTTCTGGCATCTGTAACAAAAAAAACGGAGAATTTTGAGACTGGGAGAAGCAACAGGGAGAGTCATGCAAACAGCACTAAAATGAGGTCCAGGAAACATCAGTGCATCTTTGACAGGCAGGTGCGACCCTGAGTCACTATTCAGACCCTTCTGTCTCCAAATTCCACCAATAAGTAAGGGACAAACATTTTAATTTTTATTATTATTATTATTTTTAGATTGTATTTATTTGACAGAGAGAGAGAGAACAAGCAGGGGAAACAGCAGAGGGAGAGGGAGAAGCAGACTCTCTGCCAAGCAGGGAGCCCGATGTGGGTCAATCCCAGGACCCCAGGATCATGACCCGAGGAGAAGGCAGACGCTTAACTGACTGAGCCACCCAGGCGCCCAAGGAACAAGCATCTTTCCTATGAAACTACAATGGACCTCAATTTCCACCACAGCCAGAGAATTTAAGATGAAAACACTGAATCACAGAGAGGTCAAGAAACTAAGCAAAGTTGCCAGGCTGGCTACCACCAGGTCCAGGACTGGGAATCGGGCACCATTTCTCACCCAGGACTCTCTGACCTTACTTTTACAGTCCAGAACCAATTCTGACTAGACACTAGTATTCTCAAATGTGAACTTCCATAAGCTCTTACAATTCAATGATTAAAAAAGACAACCCAATTTAAAAATATACACAGCATCTGAATAGACATTTCTCCAAAGAGGATATACAAATGGCCAATAAGCACATGAAAAGATGCTCAACTCTATTATGGGTTAACTATGTCCCCCCAGAACTCACATGCTGAGTCCTAACTCCCAGTACCCAGAATGTGACCTTACTTGGATATAGGGTCTCTAGAGAAGTAAACAAGATAAAATACGGTCATGGTGATGGGCCCTAATCCGATATGACTGGTATCCTTATAAAAAGGGAAAATTTGGAGACAGACATGCTTATGAAGAGAACGCCGTGTGAAGATGAAGGCAGAGACCGGGATGATGCTTCTATGAGCCAAAGAGGCCGCAGACTGCCAGCACACCATTAGAAGCCAGACCAGAGGCATGGAACAGGTTCTCCCTCCCAACCTTCAGAAGGAAGCAGCCCTGTGACACCCTGATCTCAGACCTCTGGTCTCCAACTTGAGTGTCTACTCTTTAAGCCTCTCGGTTTGCAGTACTGTTAGAGCAGCCGCAGCAAACCCGCACAACATCATCAGTAAGCAGGGAAATGCAAATCAAAACCAGAGGGAGGTACCACTTCAAACCCACTAGGATGGTTATAATCAAAGAGACAATTAAGTGTCGGCAAGGACGTAGAGAAAGTAGAACACTCATACGCTGCTGGTGGGATTGCAAAATGGGCCAGCCACTTTGAAAAACAGTTTGTCAGTTCCTCAAAATGTCCGTAAAATTACCATTATGACCCAGCAATCCTGCTATTAGGGATACTTCTGAGAGAAATGAAACCTACATCTACACAAAAACTTGTATAAGAATGTTCAACAGCAGCCAAAATGTAGAAACAACCCAAATGTCTATCAACTGGCAAATGGATAAAATGTTGTGTACCCATACAATGGAATATTATTTGATAATACAAAGGAATGAAGTACTGACATATGATAAAACATGAACCTCAAAAACATTATGGGAAAGAAGCCAGCCACAAAAGGCTGCATATTGTAGGATTTCATTCGCACGAAGTGTCCAGTATAGGAAACATACTATAGAGACATAAAGTAGATTAGTGGTTGCCAGGGGTTGGGGGGAGGGAGAAATGGGGAGTGATAGTTTACTGACTTGGGGCAGGGGGGAGGAATGAAAATGTTCTAAAATTAAATAGTGGTGATGGTTGCACAATTCTGAATATACTAAAAACCACTGAATTGCACGTTAAAAAGATGACTTTTATGGCATGTGGATTTTAACTCAATAACGCTGTTATTAAAACAAAATCTCAAGAGCCAAATCCCCAGGAGCCTACAGAAAACTGGAACATACCCTTCGTACTGCCTCTGACTTCCAATGGGAGGGAACCCTCCTGCTCCTGACATCACCAGCCCCCCACCACATTTTGGGTGTTCCTGTTTCTTCTTTTAATGAGCACGTGTGGATGTCCTTAATCTCTTCCATCTTCTAATTATTCCTAATGAAACCTTACTACTTCCCGACTAAATGTTCTATCTCTGACCAAGAAAGACTGACCATAAAGCAACTTTTTTTCCTCTTTCTGAAATATTTGGTGCCAAGAGATCTGTTGTACCCTCCTCACTGCAGTGAGCCACCATCCTAGACTGACTAGTCACGCTCCGCTGAATGCTGCCCGCTACACTAGTCCTTTCTTTGATTACATGTTTCGCCTTCTCAGAGGCTTACTTTGCCTCTCCAAAAAGTAGTAGTTAAGTAGAGACAGCCCTCTGCTACTGACCACCTCTCTGCTGGGCTCGTCACTTTATAAAAGCACTGCTTCCCTGCAGATCCAAGATTATGGCTCAATTTCTGAGGCTCCCCTTCTATCCTTCATGTGATTCCTACGTGCTGCAGCTCGCAAGTCCTAACGAAGCAGCGCCCAGATGTGCTGCTATTAACTACCATAAGAAACGTTCTGTTCTCGCTCTCACTAACCAATTTGTTTTATTCCCAAGGTACGCTCACTGGACAGTTCAAGATGGCTTCCGATACGATCGAATAAAAAGGACATGTAGATAACAAAGACATTTTCGTACAGGTTCAAATGGCTGCTTACAAAATCAGAGAAGTTCATAATCCGCAGTTTGGATGAGGGTGTGGGGAACTGATGTGCTCATGAGCACGTAAGCTGGAACAACCCTCTGTGAAAAGCAATTTGGCCTCAACACCGACTTGTACGGTTAGCTCTAACTTATGAAAAGCCAACTACAGTGAATCCACTTGCCTTTTTCTGCTTCTCAAATTCAAAGACTTTCTCAGAATTTTAATGTTCAACAAATAGTTTTTTTTTTTAAGATTATTTATTTATTTGAGAGAGCGTGAGCAAGGAAGCATAAATCTTTTTTTGACCCAGTCCCTTTATTTACCCTGAAGCTGCACTAAGATGTTACCACAGAAATGTCTGTAGTAAAAAAAAGCCTAGGGGCGCCTGGGTGGCACAGCGGTTGGGCGTCTGCCTTCGGCTCAGGGCGTGATCCCGGCGTTGTGGGATCGAGCCCCACATCAGGCTCCTCCGCTGGGAGCCTGCTTCTTCCTCTCTCACTCCTCTGCTGTGTTCCCTCTCTCGCTGGCTGTCTCTCTGTCACATAAATAAATAAAATCTTAAAAAAAAAAAAAAAAAAAAAGCCTAGAAACAACTTAAATGTCCAACACCAAAAGGTAGTCATCCGACAGAATCCTACGCAGCCAGTAACAACGATGAGGTAATGATCACTAGCGCTCCAGTGATAACTACATGCCAGACGCTCCAAGCACCCCACAGATAGAAGGTCATTTAATTCTACCGACAGCCCTACGAATTAGGAGCTGTTTCTCCCGGAGTGCTGATGAGCAAACTGAAGCACAGAGAGGAGAGCACCACCTCTAATTGCTACTTACTTGTGTAGAAGGCTCTGACAGGCAGCTTCCTTAAGGACGGTAGGAAGTGGCTCACGGCAGTGTTCTCACAGGAAAGGAGGCTATAATCAAGCAAAAATTAACCGTTAAACATTTATTTTAAAAATAAATAAATAAATAGAAAAATAAAATGTTTTTAAGTAGGCTCCACGCCCAGCGTGGAGGCCAACGTGGGGCTTGAACTCACAACCCTGAGGATCAAGACCTGAGCTGAGATCAAGAGTCAGCTGCTTAACTGACTGAGCCACCCAGGTGCCCCTATCTTAAATTTTTTTTTTAAGATTTTATTTATTTATTTGAGAGAGAAAGAGCACAAGCGGGGAGAGGGGTCCCTCTCCCTCAGCCCCTCCACCCACTCCTGCTTGCTATTTCTCTCCCTCCCTCTCTCTCAAATAAAACCTTAAAAAAAAAAAATTTCTTTAGGGACACCTGGGTGGCTCAGTTGGTTAAGCACTTGCCTTTGGCTCAGGTCATGGTCCCTGAGTTCTGGCCCACATCGGGCTCCTTGCTCAGCGAGAAGCCTGCTCCTCCCTCCACCGGCCGCTCCCCCTGCTTGTGTGCTCTCTCTCACTCTGACAAATACATTTTTTTTTTTAATTCTTTTAAAAAAAGTGACGGGGCGCCTGGGTGGCTCAGTCGGTTAAGTGGCTGACTTTGACTCACATCACGATCCCAGAGTCCTAGGAATGAGCCCCACATCAGGCACCCCACTCAGTGGGGAGTCTGCTTCTCCTCCTCCCTCTGCCCCTCCCCTCGTGCTCACTGGCTGGCGCGCTCTCTCTCTCTCACAAATAAGTAAAACCTTAAAAAAAATTTTTTTAAATGTGGATCAATTGGCAAAACTTGGATACAATGTATGCATTCAATAACTTATATTAATGTTAATTTCATAGGTTTGACCACTGTACTATGGTTGTGAGAAAATGATCTTGCAGGAAGAAGGATGAAAGTTCATAGTAAATGAGTATCAAATCTGTAATTTTCTCTCAAGTGTTTCAGGGGAAAAAAAAATATGTATATATATATACACACACACACACACAAACACATAGAGAAGAGGGAGAGAAAGGGAGAATAGTAAAGCAAATGCGGTCGACATTTGGGGAATCTGGGTAAATGGTATTTGGGAATGCTATTTATTACTTTTATAACTTTTCTGTAAGTCTGAAACTATTTCACAATAAAGTTATTTTTTCTTAATTAAGCATAAGATCATAATAGGCAGTAGAGCCAGCACTCTTACACAAAGCCGTATGTTTCCATACCACAAAAGAACAACTGTACACAGCCTTGTAAACGTCCTACTCACTGAAGAATCTAATACTGAAACTTTAAATTTTAAATGTTTGGCCTGGAAAAAAAAAATGACACAAACAAACCACGTGGGACTATTCTAATATACCTCAGGTCCGGAAGGGTCACTTAATTAAGAATTTTTGAATTTTCTTTTGTGGCTACTTTGCTATTTTGTCAAGCTAGTTTGACAGAGTGAATAGGTTTCAAGCCTTCTCGGAAAAAAATTACCAACAACTTTCACAGCTTTCTACCCTAAGAAAACATTATTTCTGATTCAGTTTGTTTCTCTGTTTCACCTTCACCCAGGGAAACTGGATATTTTCCCAGTGGGAGTAAGGGACTGCCATCGAGGAAAGCATTCATGAACTTTTAGTTAAAAACTGGATCTCCTGGGGCACCTGGATGGCTCAGTCAGTTAAGCGTCTGCCTTCGGCTCAGGTCATGATCCCAGGGTCCTGGGATCAAGCACCGCGTCAGGATCCCTGCTCAGTGGGAAGCCTGCTTCTCCCTCTTCCTCTGTGGCTCCCCCTGCTTGTGCTCTCTCTCTGGCAAATAAATAATTTTCTTTAAAAACTGGATCTCCCCTAATCAAGGAGCAAATATCCCCCTTTCAATTCAGATAGCACTTTGGTTTCCCCAAATTTTGACCTGAAATTTAAAGTAAAGAAGCTATATCCTGGTCAGTAAACGCTTCTTTTTCTGCTGGAGCCCTTTATGATAGAAGCAATAATTTAATAAACTGTCTACATTGCTACTTTTGTGGAAAACAGAACTGCATGTATGAGCTTCCTACAATAATACTCACTTTCATGGATATTTAGTAGTTGTGTCTTATACAGATATCCTGCAAACTGATACAGATATCAGATTAAGGCACCTTCATTTTTTTTTACTTGAAATTGACTTAAAACATCCTCATGGCATGGTGCTAATATGGCTAATGTGATGGATCTGATTCTCTGATAGGCGAGTCAGGTTTGCATGGAGAAAAGTGTGGGACCATGATAATCACCACCATGAAGGCCAGGGAGACGTACAGCTATTAACACAAAGAAGGGTAATGTTTCAGTATATGAATGTTCTTTCAGCACTGAACAATGCTCATTTCTCTTAGACTGGAAACTCCCACTACAAAAGCCAGAAGCCTCAAACCCTGCTTTCCAAACAGAATTAGAACAAGAAGCATAAAAACTGACTAAAGGTACATTGTTGTGTTCTGTACACTGCTGTTATGTGTTCCAGAATGAATGCTGAACCTCCCAACTAAAAGAATGTTTGCAGACTGTTTGAATAAGGCTTCCCCCCCACCCTTGGCTGGGGGAGGTATGAATGAGAGATAATTGTCTAGCCACTGGAACCAGACACACGGCACTCAGGTGGTTTCTCTTGCGTGTGGGTCTTCCCCCTTGGCAGCCGTGCCCCAGAACACAGAGCTCGGCTCTCCTGTATACCACCGTAGCCCCATCTCCTGGAAAAAATGCCCAGCAAATGTGTCATTACACCAATTTGTCTTTTATTACTGGATCATTTTTTTTTAAGATGTTATTTATTTATTTGAGAGAGAGAGAGAGCACAAGCAGGTGTAGAGGCAAAGGGAGAGGAAGAAACAGACTCCCCACTGAGCAGAGAGCCCAATGTGGATCTTGATCCCAGGACCCTGGGATCATGACCTAAGCCTAAGGCAAATGCTTAAGTGACTGAGCCACCCAGGCACCCCTATTACTGGACATTTCTGTCCTCATATAAATCCTGTACTTTCTCCAATCTTACCTAACATGTATCTCTAGCTTCCACCCCACTTTTCTTCTCTCCTTCATAACAAGCTCTTAAAAAGAACTAAGTTCACTCTTAACCAGAAAAATCCTAGAAGAGAACACAGGCAGTAATCCCTCTGACATCAGCTGTAGCAACTTTGTCCTAGATAGGTCCCCTGAGGAAGGGAAACAAAAGCAAAAATAAACTACTGGGAAAATAAAAACCTTCTCCACAGTGAAGGAAACAGCCAACAAAACTAAAAGGCAACCTATGGAATGGGAGAAGATATTTGCAAATGTTGTATCCAATAAAGGGTTAGTATCCAAAATATATAAAGAACTTATAAAACTCAACACCCAAATAACAAATAATTCAAATAAAAAATGGGCAGAAGACATGAACAGACATTTCTCTAAAGAAGACATCCAGATGGCCAACAGTCATATGAAAAGGTGCTCATCATTTGTCATCAGGAAATGCAAATCAAAACTACAATGCAATATCACCTCACACCTGTCAGAATGGCTAAAATCAGCACAAGAAACAATAGGTGTTGCCAAGGGTGCAAAAAAAAAAGAAACCCTCTTGCACTGTTGTTGGTTGGAATGCCAACTGGTGCAGCCACTGTGGAAAACAGTATGGAGGTTCCTCAGAAGTTTAAAAAAGAAATTATGGGGGCACCTGGGTGGCACAGCAGTTAAGCGTCTGCCTTTGGCTCAGGGCATGATCCCGGCATTATGGGATCGAGCCCCAAATCAGGCTCCTCCACTATGAGCCTGCTTCTTCCTCTCCCACTCCCCCTGACTGTGTTCCCTCTCTCGCTGGCTGTCTCTATCTCTGTCGAATAAATAAATAAATAAATAAATCTTTAAAAATAAATAAATAAATAAATAAATAAAAATAAAAAAGAAATTATGATCCAGTAATCACACTACTGGATATTTACCCAAGAAATACAAATACACTAACTCAAAGGGATACATGTACCCCTATGTTTATAGCAGGATTATTTACAATAGCCAAGATATGGAAGCAGCCCAAGTATCCATCTACCGATGAATGGTTAAAGAAGATGTGGTGTGTGTGTATATATATATGTATGTATATACACACGTCACACACACACACACACACAATGGAGTATTATTCAGCCATAAAAAAGAATGAAATCTTGCCATCTGCAATGACATGCGTGGACCCAGAGAGTTAATGCTAAGCAAAATGGGTTAGATAAAGACAAATAACAAATGATTTCAGTCATATGTGGAATTTAAGAAACAAAACAAACGAGCAGACGGCAAAAAAAGAAAAAAAGGGAGAGAGACAAACCAAGAATGAGACTTTTTTATAACTATAGAGAACAAGTGGAAGTTACCAGAGGGGAGGAGGATAGAGGGATGAGTTAGATAGGTGATGGGGATTAAGGAGAGCACTGTGATGAGCACTGTGTGTCGTATGGAATTGCTGAAGCACTATATTGTACATCTGAAACTAATATAACACCGTATGCTAACTAACTGGAATTAAAATAAAAACTTAAAAAGGGCGCCCGGGTGGTTCAGTCACTTAAGCATCTGCCTTTGGCTCAGGTCACTACCCCAGAGTCCTCGGATTGAGTCCCAAGTCTGCTTCTCTGCCCCTCCCCTGGCTCATGCACATTCTCTCTCTCTCTCTGTCTCTCTCGTTCATGCTCTCTCAAATAAATAAAATCTTTTAAAAAAATAAACAAAAACTTAAAAAAAAAAAAGAGCTAGGTCCACTGTCACTACTTCTCACTTCCCACCTCCCACCCTCTCTTAATCCTGCTCAACTAGGCTTTTGTTCCTATCCTGTTACCCCGTCAAGGTCACCAACAACCTCCATGTTGCCGACACCAGCACATGTTTCTTGGGTCTCATATTATTTGAACTCTCACCTGCCACAACTGATCCCTTTCTCTTTTTTTCTTGAGGTATAACCGACATGTAACATTGTTAGTCTCAGACAACATGAGTCAATATCTGTATATAATCTGTAGAGATTGCAAAATGATCACCACAGTAAGTCTAGTTAACATGTGTCGACATACAGCTACAAAACTTCTTTTCTTGTGATGAGAACTTTTAAGATGGACTCTCCTAGCAACTTTCAAGTATGCCATACAATATTATTAACTATATATCCCCATGACTTATTTATTTTAGAACTAGAAGTTTGTACCTCTTAACCTCCTCACCCTTTCTCCTTCCTGAAACACATCTCTCACATGGCTTCCGGGATCCTGATTTTCCCCCTGCCTCTCTGGTCTCTCCCTAACTTCAAACTGTTGCCATGCCCAAGGTTCAGATCCCTTTTCCATCTACACTCTTCCTAGAGTTGCTCATCTAGTCCCCCGCCTTTATTTTTTTTTTTTTAATTTTAATTCCAATAGTTAACACACAGTATTATATTAGTTTCAGGTGTTCAATATAGTGATTCAACAATTCCATACATCACTCAGTGCTCAACAAATATATGGCTTAATCCCCATCACCTATTTCACCCATCCCCCCAGTCACTTGTCTTTAAATAGCCAGACACTGATGATTCCCTCACTGCTCCTCCAGAGATGTCCAGATCCATTATTTTCAACTGGCTACTCAACATCCCGACTCTTCATCATCTCAAACTGTGTTTGTCCAAAACACAACTCCTAACCCTCCCTCCCTAACTCCCCTTCAACCTGCTCCTTCCCCCAGAGGTGTCCATCTGCAGTGAGACTAGTCAGGTGTTTATCAAATCCACTTCTTCTTCTTCCTGGGCATCCAAAACATGGTGTTTCCCAGCTTCCTCTGCAGTAGGGTGTGACCACAGAACTGCGTTCTAACCAATGTGAAGACCATTCAGGTTTCCAGGCATCCACCTCCAGGCTTTCCCCTCGGCCTGCTCGCTGCAGACAAAAATGCAGAGCTTGGAAAGCCATGTGCTAAAGACAGCAGGAGCATCCCTGAATTACTGTGGCCCCACTGATCAGGAGCACCCCCTGGGACTTTACAAGATCGAGATATAAACCTACTGTGTTAAGTCAGAGATCCTGGGGTTTACCTGTTACCATAGCAACATTACTATAATATACCATCTCAGCAAAAGGTATCACCCTTCACACAGCTACACAAATCAAAACCCTAAGACTCATTCTTACAGAAGTCCCTTCTTTCTCACTATCCATATTCAGTTTACTGGCGAGACAGGAGGACTCTTCCTTTAAAATATATCTTTATCTGCCTAGGGGCACCTGGCTGGCTCAGCTGGAAGAGCACGCAACTTGTTCTCAGGGTCGTGAGTTCAAGACCCAAGCTGAGTGTAGAGATTACTAAAAAAAATAAACTTAAAATGTGTGTGTGTGTGTGTGTGTGTGTGTGCGTGTGTGTGTACCTTCTGCCTATTTCTCACTGCCTATTTCTCACTGCCACCACTACTCACACCCAGCCCAAAACACCTGATTCTCCTACCAGATGACTGTGAAGGCCTGTTCTCCAATCTCCAGTTTTCACTCTTGGCCCTCTGTATCCCATTCACCGCAAAACAGCCAAAGTCATCTTTTCAAAACAGAAAATAAAACCAGACCTATGTACTTGGTCCTTGCTGGATTCTCAGATATCCTGCTGCCTTCCATCTCCTTCCTACTCATTCCTCTTGCTACTCCTAGTACCCACCACACCTTTGCCTCTTTCCACAACCTTGCATTCGCTGTTTGTTCTACTGGGCACACCCTTCTATGTGACTCACTCCCTCATCAGTCAGTTCTCTGTGAAAAGGTTTCCTCCTGAGTTTGGCTTTCCTGACCACCATATGCCCAAGAGTTGCCCCTATCAAGCACTAACCCTTTAATTACTTTGTTTTTTTTATAGCACTTCTTGCTACCTGGAATGAACAGATTACATATATACATATACATATATATGTGTGTGTGTGTGTGTGTGTGTGTATCTATCTATCTCCATCTATTTACTGTCCATATCCTTTTGAAAAATTTTATTTATTTATTTGACAGAGAGAGAGAGAGCACGCGCACAAGAAAACACAAGTGGGGGAAGCAGCAGGCAGAGGGAGAGGAAGAAGCAGGCTCCCCAATGAGCAAGGAGCCTGATGCGGGGCTTGATCGCAGGACTCTGGGATCATGACCTGAGCTGAAGGCAGACACTTAACCATCTGAGCCACCCAGGCGCCCCAACTCTCCATATCCCTTGATGAACATAGGGGTTTGTCAACCTTCTCACTGAACTCCAATCTCAATGGTGAGATTAAGCCCCAAGGGATGAACAGATAAGTTCAATCAGATGTCTCTTCTAGCTGGTGACTCATGTGGGCATCCTGCAAACAGGTGGTTAAAGCCCATGAGTGAGCACACAAGTCTGACTGTATGGCTCACTGCCACTCACTAGCAGTGTGACTTTAGAAATGTAATTAATTCTAAGCCTCAATTTCTCCACCTGTAAAAACAGGATCTACCTCATTAAGACTACCTAAGACAATCATGAAAAATTGGCACCTGGTTACATATTACTATTATTTAAAGTAACAGAGTTTATGGGCTCCTGGTTGGTTCAGTTGTTTAAGTGTCTGCCTTCAGCTCAGGTCATGGTCCTGGGGTCCTGGGATGGAGCCCCGCATCGGGCTCCCTGCTCAGCAGGGAACCTGCTTGTCCCTCTCCTCCCCGCTCGTGCTCTATCTCTGTCTCTCTCTCTCTCTCTCAAATGGATGGGTAAAATCTTTAAAAACAAACAAACAAACAAATAAACAAACAAATAAATAAATAAAGTAACAGAGTTTATATTCAGGTGGCACACCCTGGGATGGCTCTATCAATTGGCTACGACTAAGGGGCACCTGGCTGGCTCAGTCAGTGGAATATGTGACTTGCGACCTCAGAGTTGCGAGTTTGTGCCCCATGCTGGGGGTAGAGATTACTTAAAACAAAACAAAAAAAAACAACTGTCTATGACCAATGTTCATGCTGACTGGTCTGTGCCCATACTGCCATGGTTATGAAATACTTTAACATCATCTCTGGTGGTGATGCTTTAACTGTAGTCCTTCTATCTCTCCTGCTTTCTGAAGTTACGAAAGCTCTCCTAAAAACGACACGGCAGACCTTCTGAAGGCCTTATTCCACATTCCCTCTCTTATTAGTGTTTGGTGTTTTCTCTCTTCTACTAAACTGCAAAGTTCTTTAAACACAGAGCTAATTTCAAATACTGTATCTTTTAATTCCTCTCTTCCCTCCCTTTCCCCATGGTTCCTGGCACTGTGTTTTGCAGTGGTAGTAATATCATAAATACTTCTGAATGAAAGTCTTCCATAAGCAACCACTCCCTAGGTACTAAGTCCATACTTACCTGAACCTAAGAATCATCTGAGGCACTTGGCAGCCCCAAGCAACTACACCTACTGAATCTGAATTCGGCAGCAAGGTGGGGATATATCCAGGAATCGCAATTTCTAATAAACATCCACCCTATTATTTTATCAAACAAGTTTGAGAAACATGGCCATTAATTATCACCCAAGATGTTGCTTTCTCTTTGTTCTATCACCTGCCACACATTGCCCAGTTACTGAAAAAAAATTCCCCTGCAATACGAGGCTTTCATCTATATGTCTCACACACATGCTTTACTTAAAACTTAAGGAAATGCTGTCTTTTTGGGTTTTGTGTTATCAATATATACCTTTGAAAATTAAAAGTTCTTATTGTGCCCAAATCCTCATTCCTTCCAACCACTACACCTAAATCCAGTCTCATTTATCTCCATTGATACTAAAGTATGACTCCCCACCTCCAACCCCTTTTGTAACTATGGTGAGTACATCCTCCACATCATCATTTTAAAAAAATATCTTAAGAGTGTCATTTTTTAGTCTAACTCATGACACAGTTTAGCTGAATTCATGGCAGACTCATAAACAGCACAGCTGGTATTAATACGAAATCAGAGACCCTCCAGTCCAAATCCCAACAGTTACTCCACATTGCAGAGCCCCCTCTTGAGAGAACTACACCATTTCTGAATAGTCAATGATAGGAGAGTAAAGCGTTCATGGTAAGGCCAGTTTCTGTTCCCTCTCAGCCCAAATCCAGTGTCCTTTTACTTCCCCAAATTACAATGACAGGTCACCACCTCTGGTCACAGAGCAAGTTTTGGTTAACGCTGACAAAATTAACCCTGCCGGAAAAAACAAAAATCACCGTGAGACTCTCACACCCTCGCTCTTTGAAATGACACCAAGCAGCCAACTCTGAGTCATAGCTACCAACATTTTAATCCATTTTCCGGGAGTCCAAACGCTCCCAAGCTATTTCTGAATAATAAATGCCCTCATGGTGGGCAGTCTGGGGGGAAGGTCCATGCATGAGAGAGAGAGGTAGGCTGGTCGGGGTCCTGGTTCTGCCACTAACTGGCTGGGTGAAACTGAGCAGGTCCCTCCCGCTCTCAAGGCCTCAATTTCGCCAATTCCAAAACCAGCTAGATTTAGATGATCCCTCAGATCTCTTCCAATTCTAAGAACCTAAAACTTGGAAGTCAGTCCCCACAGTAACAAAGATCCTAATTCCTTATAGACTATTCTAGATTACCAAATCCAACCTCTTCGCTTCAAAGACCAAGAACCCGAAATGAAAGCCCCCGACGACTTCCAGTCCAAAGCTCTTCCCACATCTTACTGCTCCTCCAAGAACACAAAACTCGAAAACTGGAGTCCACACCAGCCTCGACTCTAGCGGAGGGCACGCAGCCTATTCCATCTGTTTCGTTTGTTTGGGTTTTTTTGTGGGGTGTTTTTGTTTTGTTTTGTTTGGTCCCTTCTGCACTTCCACCTAGCTAGAAAGGGCAAAGCGAGAGCGCTTAGGACAGACCCTAAATAAATCCGGACCTCCCTACGCGCCGGCAGTCGCACCTGCCCCCGAGCTCTACGTGAAGGTGGATGGCTGTCTTTACCCGACCCCTCCTCAGGGAGCCCGCAAAAGAGAAACGTTTTCTCCCTCCTGACACTCCGGCTCGGCCCAGGCCGCCTCCCACCCCGAGACAGCCTCCCCAGGAAGCTATACCTGCTCCGCCACGGCGCGACCCCGCACAGCAACCTCAGGTACCGCCGCCCCACGGACGCCGCCATCTTATCTCCTCCTTCTTTGCGGGCCACGCCCCCTTTCCACAATTGTGGCGCATGCGTGTGACGTTACGAGCATAGCGCTCACGGAACCAATGAGGAACGCTGTGGGCTGTGGGCGGAGACGGCTAAGCTCCTCCCCATGGGGGGCTCCCCGCCCCATCAGCCCGGCTCTTCGGGCACCTACAGAACCGGGTTGGGTAGGTTTCTGTTGTGTTGCATCGGAATCTGGGTGCAATGTCGCCAGTCCTCTTTCTTTCTACTGGCGTGCGTTTCCTCATGCGCCTGGAAAATGATTCACCCAAGATCTGAGAATGTATCAGCTTAGCCAATTCCCTTATTTACAGACGGAGAAGCTAAGAGAATCCACCGCTCATCTACCATTTACTCCGCGCTCCCTAAGTGCGAGGCTCCGCTCTGAGCATATCTCGTTCTTACTTTCCCAAATTGGAGAAATATAGCTCCACTTTTCCCTCCCCAGTCTGCTAATCACAGTTGTCTTCACCAGACATTTGACACAAGAGGATATATTGCCTGGTGCCTGCAGTTATTTCTGTGTGGTTCTTTAAGCCCAAATAGTGCACAACCAACTCCCCCAGAGAGCCTAACAGGCATCAGGTTTCCTGTTGGAGGGAAGACACCTCCTTCTATGGGCCTTTAAAATATGAGGGGGGGAGGAATGTATAGAATTGGTTTACTATTCAACTGTGACTAATAACTCAAAAGGAGGGGGCGGGGTTATTTCAAAATAAAGTGCATTTTGGAAAACTGAAATATCCACATGCAAAAGGATGAAGTGGACCCTTTCCTTACACCACATACGAAAAGTAACTCAAAATGAATCAAAGACCTAAACTTAAGAATTAAAACTATAAAACTCTTTTTTTTTTAAGATTATATTTATTTATTTGAGAGAGAGCGCGAGAGGGAGGGAAGGGCAGAGGGAGAGGGAGAAGCAGACTCCCTGCTGAGCAGGGAGGTGGGGGTGGGGCTCTGGGATCGTGACCTGAGCCCAAGGTAGACACTTAACCGACTGAGCCACCCAAGAGCCCCAAACTATAAAACTCTTAAAAGAAAATATAAAGGAAACCATCATGACTTTGGATTCAGCAGTAATTTTTTGAGTGTAACACCGAAACGCAAAGACAACAAAATAATATCAATTGAACATCAAAATTAAAACTTTCGTACACCAAAGGACAGTATCAAGAGAATTCAAAGACAATCCACAGAAATCGAGAAAATATTTGTAAATCCTATATCTCTGATAAGCATCTAATATCCAGAATATATGAAGAACTTCTAAAATTCTGAAACTTCTAAAACAAGCAACCCAATCAAAATATGGACAAAAAATGAGCAGTCGTTTCTCCAAAAAAAATCATACAAATGGCTAATAAGATGCTCGACATCACTAGTCATTAGGGAAATGCACATCAAAATCACAATGAGATACCAACTTCACATCCATTAGAATGATTATAAATTATTTTTAAATGGAAAATAACAAGGGTTGGTAAGGATGTGGAAAACCTAGAATCCTTGTGCATTGCTAGTGTAAGGTAAAATGGTACAGCCACTATGGAAAACAATTTGGTAATTCCTCAAAAAGTTAAACACAGAACTATGATATGATCCAGCAATTTCACTCCTACGTATACGCTCAAAAGAACTGAAAGCAGGGACTCAGGGGCGCCTGGGTGGCTCAGTCCTTAAGCATCTGCCTTCGGCTCAGGGCGTGATCCCAGAGTCCTGGGATCGAGCCCCACATCAGGCTCCTCTGCTGGGAGCCTGCTTTTTCCTCTCCCACTCCCCCTGCTTGTCTCTCTCTCACTGGCTGTCTCTCTCACTGGCTGTCTCTGTGTCAAATAAATAAATAAAATCTTTAAAAAAAAAAAGAAAACAGTGACTCAGATACATGTACACCAATGTTTATAGCAGCAGTATTCACAATAGCCAAAAAGTGGATTTATAGATGAATGAATAAATAAAATGTGATATATCCATATAACAGAATATTATTCAGCTATAAAAAGGGGTGAAGTATCGATACATGCTACAACATGTATAAACTTTAAAAACATTATGGTAAGTAAATTAGCCAGGCACAAAAGGACAAATATTGTATGATGCCACATGAAGTACCTAGAATGGCAAATTTATAAATAGAAAGTAGAATAGAGGTTACCAGAAGCTGGGAGGAGGGGAGATTGGGGAGTTGATAGGTACAAAGTTTCTGTTCGGGACGATGAAAAAGTTCTGGAAATAGTGGCAATTGTCTAACATTGTGAATATACTTGATGTCACTGAATTATACATTTAAAAATGTTACATATACTTTATCACAATTTTTGAAAAAAAGTCAGTTGAGGGGCACCCGCATGGCTCAGTTGGTTGGGCATCTGACTTTGGCTCAGGTCATAATCTCAAGGTCCTAGGGTTGAGCCCTGAGTTTGGCTCCCTGCTCAGCGGGGAGTCTTCTCGCTCTCCCTCTGCCTCCCCTCTCCCCCATGGCTTGTGCTCTCTCAAATAAATAAATAAAATCTTAAAAAATAAATAAAAAGTTAAAAGTCAGTTGATAAGAAATGTTGAGAAGAATATGTGTGGAGAAATCACAACCTTCATACTGTTGGTGGGAATGTGAAAAGATGCAGTTTCTTTAGAAAACAATCTGGCAGTCCCTCAACAATTAACCATAGAGTTACCACCAGATGTCCCAGCACTTCCACTTGTAGGAATATACCCAAGAGAAATTAAAATGTATGTCTACACAAAAACCTGTGTGGACCGATACATGTTACAACATTGGTGAACCTTGAAAACATTATGCTAAGTGAAAGAACCCACTCTCAAAAGACCACATATTGTGGGGCGCCTGGATGGTTCCATTGGTTAAGCGACTGCCTTCGGCTCAGGTCACGATCCTGGAGTTCCGGGATCAAGTCCTGCATCGGGCTCCCTGCTCGGGGGGAGTCTGCTTCTCCCTCTAACACTACTCCCTCTCGTGCTCTGTCTCTCCCCCTCTCTCTCATTCTCTCTCTCTCAAATAAATAAATAAAATCTTTTTTAAAAAGACCACATATTGTATTATTCTATTCATAAGAAATATCCAGAACAGAGAAATCTACAGAGACAGAAAACAGATAGTAAATGCCTAGGGCTGGGGAAGAGGGAATGAGGGGATGAGGGATAACTAAGGGTACGAGGTTAAAAAAAAAAAAAGATTATTTATTTGAGAGAGAGAGTAACAGAGAGCATGAGAGGGGAGAGGGTCAGAGGGAGAAGTAGACTCCCCCCTGAGCAGCAAGCCCCACGCAGGACTTGATCCCAGGACCCCAGGATCATGACCTGAGCCAAAGGCAGACGCTTAACCAAGGGAGCCACCCAGGTGCCCCAGGGTATGAGATTTTTGAGGGGTTGATGAAAATGTTCTAAAACTGACTGTGGTGATGATAAACATATCTATGAATATACTAAAAACCATTGAAGTGTCAACTTAAAATGGGTGAATTTGGGGGCGCCTGGTCTTGATCTCAGGATTCTGAGTTCAAGCCCCACATTGGGCTCCATACCGTGGAGCCTCCTTTAAAAAATAATAAAATGGGTGAATTATATGGTATGTGAACTATATCTCAATAAAGCTGTTTAAAATCTTGTATTTCTATTTATTACTGGAATACAGAAATATACTTGATATTTATATCTGAGCTTGTATCTGATGTGATGTTTGGGGTAGGTGTTTGTAATAGATATTTTTCTGATTGAAAGTCTTCCCTTCTATTGCTACTATGGGTAAAGTTTTTATCATAAGTGAGGGTATACAAATGTACATTTTGGCATCGGTTAAGATGAGCGTGTATTGTTGGCTTTTTTCCTCCCAAATTCTGTTAATGTGGTGAATTACATTGATTTTCTTTTATTTTTTAAAACAAATATATTGAGATATAATTCACATACCATACAATTCAACCATTTTAAGTGTACAACTCAATGGTTTTTAGTATATCTACAGGGATTGTGCAACCATCACCATAATGAATTACATTTCATCACCCCAAAAAGAAACCCCACACCCTTTAGCTATCACTCCTTTGTTCCCCATTTCCACCTCCCCAGCCCTAAGCAATGAGTAATCTACTTTCTGTCTCCACAGGCTTCCCTATTCTGGATTTTCCTGTGAATGGAATCAAATAATATGTAGACTTTTTAAAAAGATTTTATATATATATTTGAGAGAGAGACAGAGAGAGCACAAGCAGGGGGAGGGGCAGAGGGAGAGGGAGAAGCAGACTCCCCACCGAGCAGGGAGGCTGATGCAGGACTGGATCCCAGGACCCGGAGATCACGACCTGAACTGAAGTCAAACGCTTAACCGACTGAGCCACCTAGGCACCCCTAATATGTAGACTTTTTTTAAAAAATATTTTATTTATTTATTTGACAGGGACAGCCAGCGAGAGAGAACACAAGCAGGGGGAGTGGGAGAGGAAGAAGCAGGCTCCTCGCGGAGGAGCCTGATGTGGGGCTCGATCCCAGAACATCGGGATCATGCCCTGAGCCGAAGGCAGATGCTTAACGACTGTGCCACCCAGGCGCCCCTAATATGTGGACTTTTGTAACTGGCTTCTTTCACTTAGCATAATGTTTTCAAGGTTCAACCATGTTGTAACATCTATCAATACTTCATTTCTTTTCATTGCCAAACAATAATCCATTGTATGGATATACCGCATTTGTCTGTCCATTCACAGTTGATGGACGTTTGGGTCATTTCTACCTTTTGGTGATTATGAATAATGGTGCTATAAACATTCATATATAATTTATTGTATGAACAAATATTTTCATTTCCCTTGCGTATATATCTAGGAGTGGAATAGCTGGCTTGTATGTTAACTCAATTGTTAATTGTTTGAGGAACTGCGGGATTGTTTCCCAAGACGGCTGTACCATTTTACATTCCACCAACCGTGTATGAGAGTTAGAGTCCCACCAGCAGTACGTGAGGGTTTGGATTTCTCCATACCTTGTCAACACTTGTTATTTTCTGTCTTTTTAAAATTATTATTATTACATCCATCCTAATGGGTATGAAGCAGTATCTCATTATGGTTTTGTTTGCATTTCTCTGATGACTAATGATGTTTAGCATCTTTTCATGTGTTTATTAGCTATTTGCATACCTCCCTTGAAGAAACGTCTATTCGGATCCTTTTCCATTTTTAAATTGGGTTGCCTTTTATTATTAAGTTGTAAGAGTTCCTTATATATTCTAATATAATTCCTTTATCAGATATATGATTTGCAAATACTTTCTCCCATTCTGTAAGTTGTCTTTTCATTTCTTTTTTTTATTTTTTTAAAAGATTTTATTTATTTATTTGACAGAGATAGAGACAGCGAGCGAGAGAGGGAACACAAGCAGGGGGATTGGGAGAGGAAGAAGCAGGCTCATAGCGGAGGAGCCTAATGTGGGGCTCGATCCCAGAACGCCGGGATCACGCCCTGAGCCAAAGGCAGACGCTTAACGACTGCGCCACCCAGGCGCCCCTCGATCTGCTAATATTTTATTTAGTTTTTTTGCTTCTACGTTGCAAGAGAGAATGGACTATTATTTTCTCTCTCTCTCTCTCTTTCCTTTCTTTCTTCCTCCTTTCTCCCTTCCTTCCTCCCTCCCTCTTTTCTTTCTTTCTTTCTTTCTTTCTTTCTTTCTTTCTTTCTTTCTTTCTTATGCTCTTGTCAGGTTTTTATTATCATAAGCCAATGTGCCCTTCTCTTTTTCAATTCTCTGGAAAGTATAAGAATGGTGATACATCGTCCTTAAAATTTGGAAGAATTCATCAGCAAAGCAACATACATGGAGGGACATTCAATCACCAATGGAATACATTTGGTAGACATGGGGCACCTGGCTGGCTCAGTCAGTGGAGCATGCAACTCTTGATCTTGGGATTGTGAATTTGAGCCCCACGTTGGGTATAGAGAGTACTTAAAAATAAAATCTTTAAAAAAAAGTTTAATAGACATGGTGTTTGTTCAGGTTTTCTATTCTTGTGTTAGTTTGGTAAATCGTCTTTTCTTCTAGGAATTTGTTCATTTTATCTAAAATTTCAGTTAATTGGCACAAACGTGTTCCTAACATTCTTTTTTTTTTTTAAGACTATGTATTTATTTGAGAGAGAGAGTGAGTGAGTAAGAGAGAGAGAAAGAGAGAGAGCATGAACAGGGGGGAGGGCCAGAGAGAGAGGGAGAAGCAGACTCCCTGCTGAGCAGGGAGCCCGATGTGCGGCTTGATCCCTGGACTCCAGGATCATGACCTGAGCCGAAGGCAGATGCTTAACCTACTGAGCCACCCAGGGGGTCCCCTAACATTCTTTTATATTCTTTCTCATATCTATAGGATTTTTAGTGATGTACTCATGTTCTTTCCTGACATTGGTGGATTTATGAAGTCTCTCTTTTTCTTCTCCTCTTGGTCAGTCTTATTAGAGGTTTATTAGTGCTATTATTTTTTTCAAAGGACACATTTTAACTTTGATTATTTGTTGTATTATACATTTGTTTTTCTTATTTTATTAGTACCTACTTAGCTGTATTAATTTTTTCTACTTTCTTTGAGTTCAATGTGTTGTCCTTTTCTAAATTTCTGAGAATACTTAGAGCATTTGTTTTTCAGCATTCTTCTCTAATATACACATTTTAGACTATTACTTCTTTCTTTCTCTCTTTTTTTAAAGATTTTATTTATTTATTCGACAGAGATAGAGACAGCCAGCGAGAGAGGGAACACAAGCAGGGGGAGTGGGAGAGGAAGAAGCAGGCTCATAGTGGAGGAGCCTGATGTGGGGCTCGATTCCGGAACGCCGGGATCACGCCCTGAGCCGAAGGCAGACGCTTAACCGCTGTGCCACCCAGGCGCCCCTATTACTTATTTCTAAGTAGAGGCTTAGCTATGCCTTCTATTTTGAGCTACCATGCTTTCAATATTACTCAGTTCAAAATAGTTTTTTTTTTAAGATTTTATTTTTAAGTAATCTCTACACCCAATGTGGGGCTTGAACTTACAACCCTGAGAGCAAGAATCACATGCTCCACCCACTGAGCCAGTCAGGCGCCCCCAAAATACTTTTTAAAAAATCATTATTTTTTTATTGAAGAATGGGTCACACATTGCGTTAGTTTCAGGAGTACACACAGTGATTCAACAAGTCTATATGTATTCATCTCAATGTATTAAAGTACATCGTGGGGGAGCCTGGCTAGCTCAATCCGTGGAGCATGCAACTCTTGATCTCAGGGTCGTGAGTTGCAGCCCCACATTGGGTATAGAGATCACTTAAAAATAAAATCTTAAAAATATAACTAAAGTACTTGGTGATTTCTTCTTTGACCCTTAAGATAACCGTGTATTACTTAATTAATTTTAAGATTTTATCCACTTTTTTGAGCGAGAGAGAGAAAGAGCAGCGTGGAGGGTGGAGGGTGGAGGAGACAGAGGGAGAGGACGAAGCAGGCTCCCCACTGAGCAGGGAGCCCGATGCGGGGCTCGATCCCAGGACCCCGAGATCATGACCTGAGCTGAAGGCAGAAGCCCAGCCAACTGAGCCACGCCCAGGCGTGGCGTGTATTGCTTAATTTAAAAAGAATTTGGGTTTATCTAGTTTTATTTTTGTTTGCAGTTGATATTTAACACAACTCCACTGTGTTCAGAGAACTCACTTGGAATTTCAATCCTTTGTATTTGTTGAGATCTGCGTTGTGGCTCAAATATGGTTAATGTTTTTTTAAGATTTTATTTATTTATTTATTTATTTATTTTAGATTGAGAGAGAGAGAAAGAGAGAGAGAGAGTGCATGACCAGGGGGAGGAGCTTGGGGGGGGGACAAGCAAACTCCCTGCTGAAAGCAGAGCCCAGCTGGGGGCTTGATCCCATGACCCCAAGACCAGGACTGGAGCCGAAATGAAGAGTCAGCCACTCAACCAATTGGGCCACCCAGGTGCCCCCGCTTAATTTTTAAAATATATTTCAATTAAGTTAAATGGATTAATTAGGTTTTCAGATCTTCTATAACCTAATTTTTGTTTACTTGTTCTATCAGTTGAGAGAGATATGTTCCTATCTCCAACTTTAACACAGACTTGTCTATTTTTCCTTGTAGTTCTATTATTTAACATTATTTCAATGTTTATATAAATTCTAGATTGTTATGTTTTCCTGCTGGATTTGCCTTTTTTTGTTGTTGTTTAAAGATTTTATTTACTTATTTGACAGAGAGAGACAGCCAGTGAGAGAGGGAACACAAGCAGGGGGAGTGGGAGAGGAAGAAGCAGGCTCTGGCGGCGGAGCCTGATGTGGGGCTCGATCCCAGAATGCCGGGATCACGCCCTGAGCCAAAGGCAGACGCTTAATGACTGCGCCACCCAAGTGCCCCTGCCTTTTTTTTTTTAAACCATTATCAGTGTCCCTATTTGTCTCTAGTAATGCTATTTGTCTTGAAGTCTAACCATATCTGATATTAATACAGCTATGCTATGCTTTCTGCTTTTTGTCTGGTGTTTGCATAGTACGTCTTTTTCCATCAGTATGTCTGCAGACTCTGTGGTCCTTGTATTCACAGTGTGTCTGTAATATAGAACATTTGGTCAAATAGAAAATACATGTTAGAGAGTCTATTTAAATCCAAATGTATTGATAATTTAATTGATGGACTAAAAACTCCAACTGAAAGATAAATATTGTCAGACTAAATTAAAAACAAGACGCAGCAATGTGCAAAGGCAGGTATTCCACCAACTGAGCCACCCAGGTGCCCCTAGAATAATGTTTTTGAGATTCAAGCATGGTGTTGCAGTAGTTCTGTCATTTTCACTACCAAGTAATATTCCATGATAGAAGCACACCACAGTTTGTCCCGTCTCCTGTTGATAGGCATTTGAATTCTGGTTTGGAGTTATTATGAGTAAGACTGCCGTAAACTCACTTGCACACGTATCTTTGTGAGCAGAAGTTTTCATCTTTCTTGGAGCTGGAATTCCTGCACTGTAAGGTAGATAGGTGTTTAATTTTATAAGAACTTGCCTAAAAGTTCTCCAGAGTGATTGTATCAACCTACATTCCTACCATCAATGTGTGAGTTCTAGTTGCTCCTCGTTTTCGCCAACGTGAATTTTAGCCATTCTAATGTATATGATGTGATTTCTCTTTATGGTTTAAGTTGAACATTATTAATCTCCTGATTCATTTTTCCATAAACTCATCCAATTTTTCCAGCACTAATACTGAAAAGACTTTCCTTTCCCCATTGAATTGCTTTGGCATCTTCAACAAAATCAACTGACCATACATATGTGGGTCTATTTCTGGATTCCAGCGATCTCCATTTGTTCCACCCATGACTGTCGCTTTATTGTAAATCTTTTTTTTTTTTTTAAGTAACCTCTCTGCCCGACACGGGGCTTGAGCTCACAACCCTGAGATCAAGACTCACATGCTTTACTGACTGAGCTAGCTGGGTACCCCTGTTTTGGCTTTTATAGATTCTTTTTTTTTTTAAGATTTTATTTATTTATTCGACAGAGATAGAGACAGCCAGCAAGAGAGGGAACACAAGCAGGGGGAGTGGGAGAGGAAGAAGCAGGCTCATAGCGGAGGAGCCTGATGTGGGGCTCGATCCCGTAACGCCGGGATCACGCCCTGAGCCGAAGGCAGACGCTTAACCGCTGTGCCACCCAGGCGCCCCTGGCTTTTATAGATTCTTTTCACTTCCCTAAAGGTGTTAGAATCAGTTTGTCAATTTCAACAACAAAAAGCCTGTGGAGGGCTCTACTGTGCTTGCGCTGAATTCAGAGATCAATTTGATGAGTAACAATATTGAGGCTCCCAACCCACGGACCTAACAAATCTCTCCACCTTGACTTTTCACAACCAAAAGTATGGTAAAAAGTATGTTAGTACTTTTATTCATTCTTAGTCAATGCAAACATCTAAGAACATTTAAAATTCCATCTACCCCATTTTTGCCCTTTGTGTTGATACTGTAATACATCTTTATTTCACTAGATTTTGTTTCGTTTTTACAAGAGAGCATATAGCAGCTATAATCATAAGGCTCCCAAACTAGAAACAATCCAAACGTCCATTACAAAAATATTACATTGAGCAAAATAAGCCACATACCATAGAGTAATATTGTCTGACTGCAATGACACAAAATTCAAGAACAGGCAAAACTAATCTATAGGGGCGCCTGGGTGGCACAGCAGTTGAGCGTCTGCCTTCGGCTCAGGGCGTGATCCTGGCGTTATGGGATCGAGCCCCACATCAGGCTCCTCCGCTATGAGCCTGCTTCTTCCTCTCCCACTCCCCCTGCTTGTGTTCCCTCTCTCGCTGGCTGTCTCTCTCTGTCAAATAAATAAATAAAATTTAAAAAAAAAACTAATCTATAGGGATGGAATAGTGAACAGCTGCTATCCTGGAAAGATGCATGAGGGAACCTTCCTGGGTGATAGAAATATCTGGGCGGTTGCACAGGTGTATACATTTGTCAAAACTTCTCAAATGAGAAATGTAAGTTCTGCTCGCTCTCCAGTAGTTAAATTATAATTTAATCAATAAAATGAAAGAAATCTGGGAAAACCAAAAACAAAGACAAAGACTACTGAATTAAGCTTGGCTGAAGAAGTTTGCTCCATGAAAACTCCAGTTTCTCCCTGATTGGTCCCAGAGCCAAACAAGTTTTAGGGGGAAAACAAATTGTCTTCTACTTTTCTCTCCCAGAGACCATTTCTGGAGCGACCCTGTCAGAGCTCAGACTCGATGTATAGGTGAGGAACATGAAGACTTTTCCTTCCGGTGTATGTACTGTCGCACCTGTTCCCAGTAGTACAGAAAGGAGGAGAGATGCCTGCCTGGCTCAGACGGCAGAACATGTGACGCTTGATCTTGGAACTGTGAGTTTGAGCCCCACATTGGGTGTAGGGGATTACTATAAATAAATAAATAAATAAATAAATAAATAAATAAATAAACAAACTTAAAAAAAAGAAATCTTAGCACAATTTTTTCAGATGAGAGTCACCATTACAAAACTTTTCAAGAGTGAGTAGCAACAACAACAAAATTAAAAGGCACCAATATATAACCTCTTATATTTTAAGAAAACACACACACACGCATAAGAATATATACGTGTGTGTGTAAAATCTTTACATATAAAATCTTTAGGGCCTCCTTCCAGCTATGAAGTTCTATGATTTTAAGGCAATATGGGCCTGATTTGGGATCCTGTTCCATAAAATTTTCAAATAACGAATAAGTTCTAGATTGTGTGTCTTTAATGGGGAGAAGGGAGAGGGGTAGGGCATGGGAGAGAGAGGGAGAGATGTAGGGAGAACAAGGAAGACACGGCATGAGAAACAAACATGAGCTACAAACAGGAAAAGGGGACTATAGGAGGGCAGGCAGGTGCCCAGGGCCTCTCTTCCAGCTCCTGGCCTCCTAGAGAACATCCTTGCAGTTCTTTCAAAGCTGCATTGCTAACCTAAATGGGCAGGTAGGTAGTGTAGTCAGTGGGGCCAAGTTCACTGCAGGCTCATGGCCATCTTCACTGGCCCAGGAAAAGCTGGGTTCATGTACTGGGTGCAGAGGAACACCTGATGGGTGGCGGCAGCTTATTTACCTGAAGCAGGGACATGCAGTTTGCATGATGCGGTCAACGTGAAAGAATTACCTCTGAGGTAGCTTCTAGGGGACTCTTGGACAACAGTAACCAAATTCTAGCCCTTCCCGTTGCGACTGATAACCCCTGAAAGCATCATCTCTACTGTGATGCTGGTGGGTGGGAGAGAGCCTGCTCTTTTCCAAGCTTAAGGAAAAGAAAGAAAGAAATGGATAACGGGATGGTTTTAGTAAACTTTAAAACATGCTCCCCGTCCATCAGCGCTTGCCTTCACTGGCGCTCCTTCAGCAAGGAAAGGCACCCGCTCCTATATCCGGGAGGGGTGAGGCACCCCGTGCCTTTCTTTCAGAGAGGCTGACAGTGTGTGAGCAGATGAGATTCCAAAGAGATGTGAATGAGGCAGCCAAGTCAAACCTCTTCTCTAGCTCGAAAATGCAACCTCCTGAGAAGACTCACGTTCACTTAAGTTGCATTTAGAGACGGTCCGCATCACAGCCCTAAGCACAGGGCCTGGCTCTAAATAAATGCAGACAGCATGAAAGATGCTGACATTGCAAAACTCTCCAAAAGTGCTGCTCTGTCTCCAAACTCGACCATCTCAACAATGGGAAATCCAGAAAAACGGGGTTCTCCATAGTGCTGGGCCACAGCTGGAAACCAACCGTCCAACTAGTCATGTGACTCTGGTTAAATGCCTTAAGCACCCTGAGTCTCGGTGATTTATCTGGACATTGAATATCACTAAGTGCATGGGATTGTGAGGATGAAACCACATAAGATAATTTCAAGGTACCTGGTAGGTGTGAATTGTCCAACAGCTACTGTGCATTCAGTTCTTCTGAAATTTCCCTGCTACCACTAGGGGGCAGAGTTGGCCTAGGATTTAAGAATGAATCTGCAATCCCTGAGATTGAATTTTCTTTTTCTTTCTTTCTTTCTTTCTTTCTTTCTTTCTTTCTTTCTTTCTTTCTTTCTTTTTTCTTTCTTTCTTTTTCTTTCTTTCTTTCTTTCTAGACTTTATTTTTATTTTTTTATTTTTATTTATTTTTTTTAAGATTTTATTTATTTATTCGACAGAGATAGAGACAGCCAGCGAGAGAGGGAACACAAGCAGGGGGAGTGGGAGAGGAAGAAGCAGGCTCACAGCAGAGGAGCCTGACGTGGGGCTCAATCCCGTAACACCGGGATCACGCCCTGAGCCGAAGGCAGACGCAAAACCGCTGTACCATCCAGGAGCCCCTATTTTTATTTTTTTTAAAGCACTTTTTTTTTTTTAATCTTGTTTATTTCTTTGACAGAGAGAGAGCACAAGCAGGGGGAGCAGCAGAGGGAGAGGGAGAGGGCGAAGCAGGCTCCCCACTGAGCAGGGAGCCTGATGTGGAGCTCGATCCCAGGACCGCAAGATCATGACCTGAGCCAAAAGTACATGTTTAACTGACTGAGCCACCCAGGTGCCCCCTTTTTTAAAAAAATTTTTAAAGATTTTATTTATTTATTTGGCACACAGGGTGGGGGGAAGAAAAATTAAGTTAAATCAACAAGGGGAATCAGCATATATAATTTGAGTTCAGTAGATTTTTGGGGGGATAAAGCAGAGGATTTTTAGATTGAAATTTTTTTTTAAAGATTTTATTTATTCATTTGACAGAGACAGAGAGAGAACACAAGCAGGGGGAGCAGCAGAGGGAGAGGAAGAAGCAGGCTCCCCACAAACAGGGAGCCCAACTTGGGGCTCGATCCCAGGACCCTGGGATCATGACCCAAGCCAAAGGCAGACACTTAACCAATTGAGCCACCAGCCACCCCTTGACTGAAATCATATCAATTGTTATTTGTGAGGAAGAACCCAAAATCAATGTTAAGTGTGTTTGAATAACCCAAGTACAACTAACTCTATGAGCAAACTGTTTTGACATGACGCTCAACACTCAATAAAAACAGTGACTTGGCAGCTTGTGAGAGCCTTTATCAACTCCCTGTATTTTCCTCCCCAGCACTCATCACTTTGTCATTGTTTATCTACCTGTTACAATTTAAAAATTACCACTCAGCTCTGTCTCCTTCCCCCAGAAGACAAAATCCATACCTCTGTTTGCTCATTAAGTCCCTAGCGCCTGCTACAAAGCATGGGACATGGGAGGCGCTGAACAAACACTTGTAGAATGAAAGATTCAAAGCAGTTTGTGCAGAATCAAGGGATCCTAAACCCGGGCCCAAGTGCTGGGAAAGGTGAAGCAACTGCCCTCTCAGCCCCATGCTGGGGGCACCTGGGTCGCTCAGTCTGTTGGGCATCTGACTCTTGGTTTTAGCTCGGGTCCTGATCTCATGGGTTGTGGGACAGAGCCCCACGTGGGGCTCTGCGCTCAGCAGGGAGTCTGCTTGAAGATTCTCTCCCCCTACCCATCCCCCCACCCACTCCCTCTCTCTCAAATAAGTAAATAAATATTAAAAAAAAAAAAAAAAGAAAGAAAGACAGGGTGCCTGGGTGGCTCAGTCGGACAAGCATCTGCCTTCGGCTCATGTCATGATCCCAGGACCCTGGGATCGAGTCCTGCATTGAGCTCTCTGCTCAGCAGGGAGCCTGCTTCTCCCTCTGACTGACACCTGTGCTCTCTCTCTCTCTCACACACACACACAAATAAATAAAGAAAATCTTTAAAAAAAAAAAAAAAAAAGAGGGTTGGCTGTGTGACTCAGTGAGTTAAGCGTCTGCCTTTGGCTCAGGTCATGATCCTGGAGTCCTGGGATCGAGCCCCGAGTCAGACTCCCTGCTTATGGGGAGACTGCTTCTTCCTCTTCTCCCTCTACCCTGTCCCCCACCCCTGCTCCTGCTTTCTCTTGTTCTCACACAATTTAAAAAAAAAAAAAACTGAAAAATTAGTAAATAAATAAAAGAAGGCGCCATGCTTTTGGGTATTAGTCTATTGAACACAAGGAATTTATCCCATTTCTGCCGCGGTCTTCCAAGCAGTCTTTCTTCAAGGTCTCCCAACACCACCCAGAACTGCAACAGGCCCTGAGGCCAAGGAAAGGAGTGGAGAGGCTGATGCCCCTTTGTTCATTCAAGGACAGCTTCTTCAGAGACCCAGGACAGTTGGATCAAGAAGGCTTCCCTGGATACCCCCTACCCTCCCCCCCCCCCCCCCCCGCCACTGCAGCAGGCACCCAAGGAGCAGCCCACCCTGTCCACCTGTATTGATCCCTGCCCCCCAGGACAGTGCTTCAAACCAGATCTGGGCATATATATAAAATACAAAAAGACTCTGAAAGGTAGAAAGAGGCAGACTGACTAGGTAACTCAGGGTACAGGTAACAACATAGTGGTGAATTACCTGGGGTTTCTTCTCACCTCATATACCCCAGTCTTGGAGCTGGAAATGTGGGCAACTAGAAAATGCTAGTGGGCACAGACAAAAAAAAAAAAAAAAAAAAAAAAAAGCCACAACAAAAGCCTGTGGTCTCTAGCCAAAGGACCAGGAAAGGGGGAACCTTTCAGAAAAGAATGGACAGAGTCCGTATGGACTCTGAGAAACAAACTGAGGGCTTCAGAGGGGAGGGGGTGGAGGAATGGGATAGCCGGGTGATGGGTAGTAAGGAGGGCACGTATTGCATCGTGCACTGGGTGTTATACACAACTAATGAATCATTGAACTTTAAATCAAAAACCAGGGATGTACTGTATGGTGACTAACATAATATAATTTAAAAAATACAATTATAAAAAAAAAAGAAAAGAATGGACAATAGCCATTCTACTCCAGCCAAAGACCGTAGATAAAACTGTGACTACACCCCCACCATCAGAGGCTGAATGGGGAGCCTAGACTTCCATCTTCGGCAGACCGTAATGAAGCCCCTCCAACTCCCCACTGAGATACCTCCCCACAGGAGGTAACCAAGCTCACCTTCTTCACCCCCACAGTACCATGGGGACCATGTGGGGAGGCTGACTTTCACCTACCTGGCAAAGCATGTATTTTCTGCTGGACTCCAGCTGAATCTCCTTATACTGTTCCACCCATGACTGTCGCTTATTTAAATCTTTTTTTTTTTTACTTTGCAATCCCTTGTGACACGGCTTGGAGTCATCAACTCGAGGCAGAACAAGACATTACGGCGCTTTACTGACTGAGCTAGCTGGACCTTGTTTTGGCTTTTATAGATTCTTATTTTTCTTTTAGATTTTATTACTTTAGTTCGACGAATAGAGACAGCCGCAACAGAGGGAAATCACAGCGGCGGGAGTAAGGGTAGCAAGTAGAAGCTTCGGCTATACGATTGTGTGGGGCCTCATCCAGTACGGATCACGCCCGCCGAGCTGGCGACGCCAACCGCCAGCCGCCCAGGCGCTGTCTTTTTATAGATTCTCTTTTCACTTCCTAAAGGTAGTTGAGGGTCAGCTTGTCAATCTTGACAATTACAAAAAGCCTGTGAGGGCTCACGCTTGCTGCAGCCTGAATTCAATCAGATTGACATACTTGATAACAATATTGAGGCTCCATAACCACATGGACCTTAAATTCTCCACCTGACTTTTCTATCCCAAAAGTAGCGGTAAAAAGTATGTTAAGTACTTTTAATTCATTCTTAAGCACATGCAAATCATCAAGAATCATTTAAATTCCTATCTACCCATTTTTGCCCTTGTGTTGCAGTACTATAATACACTTTTATCTTAGCCTGATTTTGTTTCGCTTTTTGCCAAGAGAGCATATATAGCAGCTAGGTAATCAAAGGCTCCCAAAATCAGAAACAAATTCAAACGTCACAGTAAGAAATATTATATTGAGCTAAAAATAGCCACACACTATAGAGAGTAATAGGTTCTGGAACTGATCGTACCACACAAAATATCGCAAACACAAAAACCATTCTACAAAGGGCAGGGCACACAGACAGTTGAGCCGCCTGCCTTCGCTCAGGCGTGATCTGGCGCATGGGATCGAGTTCCACTATCAGGCTCCTCCGCTATGAGCCTGCTTCTCTCTCCCACCCACTTCCCTGCTTGTGTTCCCTCTCTCCTCTGTCTCTTCTAAGTCAATAAATACCAATAAAATTTAAAAAAAAAAAAACAAATCTATAGGATGGAATAAAGAACACGTATCCTGAAAGATGCATGAGGGAACCTTCCTGGGTGACAGAATATCCTGGGCGTGGCTGTACAGGTGTCACATTGTCACAAACTCTCAAATGAGAAATGTAAGTTCTTCCGCTTCTCCAGTAGTTAAATTATGAATTTTGAATCAATAAAAATGAAAGAAATTGAAAACCAAAAACAAAAGACAAAGACTACTGGAATTAGCTTGGTGAAGAAGTGCTCCATGAAAACTCCAGTTTCTCCCTGATTGGAATCCCAGAGCCAGCCCAAGTTTTAGGGGAAAACAATGATCTTCTACTTTTTCTCTCCCAGAGACTCATTTCTTGAGTTCTAACCTCTGTCAGAGCTCAGACTCGATGTATAGGTGAGGAACATGAAGACTTTTTCCTTCCGGTGTATGTACTGTCGCACTCCCCCAGTAGTACAGAAAGGAGGAGAGATGCCTGCCTGGCTCAGACGGCAGACAATGGGTGACGCTTGATCTTGGAACTGTGAGTTTGAGCCCCACATTGGGTGTAGGGGATTACTATAAATAAATAAATAAATAAATAAATAAATAAATAAATAAAAAACTTAAAAAAGAAATCTTAGCACAATTTTTTCAGATGAGAGTCACCATTACAAAAACTTTTCAAGAGTGAGTAGCAACAACAACAAAATTAAAAGGCACCAATATATAACCTCTTATATTTTAAAGAAACACACACACACGCATAAGAATATATACGTGTGTGTGTAAAATCTTTACATATAAAATCTTTAGGGCCTCCTTCCAGCTATGAAGTTCTATGATTTTAAGGCAATATGGGCCTGATTTGGGATCCTGTTCCATAAAATTTTCAAATAACGAATAAGTTTAGATTGTGTGTCTTTAATGGGGAGAAGGGAGAGGGGTAGGGCATGGGAGAGAGAGGGAGATGTAGGGAGAACAAGGAAGACACGGCATGAGAAACAAACATGAGCTACAAACAGGAAAAGGGGACTATAGGAGGGCAGGCAGGTGCCCAGGGCCTCTTCCAGCTCCTGGCCTCCTAGAGAGAACATCCTTGCAGTTCTTTCAAAGCTGCATTGCTAACCTAAATGGGCAGGGTGAGAGGTCAGTGGGGCCAAGTTCACTGCAGGCTCATGGCCATCTTCACTGGCCCAGGAAAAAGCTGGGTTCATGTACTGGGTGCAGAGGAACACCTGATGGGTGAAGATGGCAGCTATTTATTCCTTTGAAGCAGGGACATGCAGTTTCATGATGCGGTCAACGGAAAGAATTACCTCTGAGGTAGCTTCTAGGGGACTCTTGGACAACAGTAACCAAATTCTAGCCCTTCCCGCTGCGACTGATAACCCCTGGAATGCACTTCCCTACTGTGATGCTGGTGGGTGGGAGAGAGCCGCTCTTTTCCAAGCTTAAGGAAAAGAAAGAAAGAATGGATGAAGGATGGTTTTAGTAAACTTTAAAACATGCTCCTCGTCCATCGCGCTTGCCTTCACTGGCGCTCCTTCAGCAAGGAAAGGCACCCGCTCCTATATCCGGGAGGGGTGAGGCACCCGTGCCTTTCTTTCAGAGGCTGACAGGTGTGAGCAGATCGAGATTCCAAAGAGATGTGAATGAGGCAGCCAAGTCAAACTCCTCTTCTCTAGCTCAAAATGCAACTCCTGAGAAGACTCACGCTCACTTAAGTTCAGAGACGGTCCGCATCACAGCCCTAAGCACAGGGCCTGGTCTAAATAAATGCAGACAGCATCGAAAGATGCTGACATTGCAAAATACTCCAAAAGGCTGCTCTGTCTCCAACCGACCATCTCAACAATGGGAAATCCAGAAAAACGGTTCTCCATAGTGCTGCCACAGTTGGAAACCAACCGGCCAACTCAAGTGCATGTGACTCTGGTTAAATGCCTTAAGCACCCTGAGTCTGGTGATTTATTGACATTGAATATCACTGCGCAGGATGCGGGGATGAAACCACATAAGATAATTTCAAGGTACTGGTAGGTGAATTGTCCAACAGCTACTGTGCATTCAGTTCTTCTGAAATTTCCTGCTTACCACTAGGGGCAGAGTTGGCTTCAAAGAATGAATCTGAACCCTGAGATTGAATTTTCTTTTTCTTTCTTTCTTTCTTTCTTTCTTTCTTTCTTTCTTTCTTTTCTTTCTTTCTTTCTTTCTTTCTTTCTTTTTCTTTCTTTCTTTTTCTTTCTTTCTTTCTTTCTAGATTTATTTTTATTTTTTTATTTTTATTTATTTTTTAAGATTTTATTTATTTATTCGACAGAGATAGAGACAGCCAGCGAGAGAGGGAACACAAGCAGGGGAGTGGGAGAGGAAGAAGCAGGCCACAGCAGAGGAGTGACGTGGGCCAATCCCGTAACGGATCACGCCTGAGCCGAAGGCAGACGCAAAACCGCCTTACCATCCAGGAGCCCCTATTTTTATTTTTATAAGCACTTTTTTTTTAATCTTGTTTCTATTTCTTTGAAGAGAGAGAGCACAAGCAGGGGGAGCAGCAGAGGGAAGGAGAGGAGAGGCAGCAGCTCCCCACTGAGCAGGGAGCCTGATGTGGAGCTTCGATCCAGGACCGCAAGATCATGACTCGAGCCAAAAGTACATGTTTAACTGACTGAGCCACCCAGGTGCCCCTTTTAAAAAATTTAAAGATTTTATTTATTTATTGGCACACAGGGGGGAAGAAAAATTAAGTTAAACAACAAGGGGAATCAGTATATAATTTGAGTTCAGAGATTTTTATAAAGCAGAGGATTTTTAGATTGAAATTTTTTTAAAGATTTTATTTATTCATTTGTACTAGAGACAGAGAGAGAACACAAGCAGGGGGAGCAGGGAGAGGAAGAAGCAGGCTCACAAACGAGGGAGCCCAACTTGGGGGCTCGATCCCAGGACCCTGGGATCATGACTGCCAAAGGCGACACTTAACCAATTGAGCCACCAGCCACCCCTTGACTGAAATCATATCAATTGTTATTTGTGAGGAAGAACCCAAAATCAATGTTAAGTGTGTTTGAATAAACCAAGTACAACTAACTCCTATGAGCAAACTGTTTTGACATGACGTCAACACTCACAAAAAACAGTGACTTGGCAGCTTGTGAGAGCCTTTATCAACTCCCTGTATTTTCCTCCCCAGCACTCATCACTTTGTCATTGTTTATCTACCTGTTAAATTTAAAAATTACCACTCAGCTCTGCTCCTTCCCCAGAAGACAAAACCATACCTCTGTTTGCTCATTAAGTCCCTAGCGCCTGCTACAAAGCATGGGACATGGGAGGCGCTGAACAAACACTTGTAGAATGAAAGATTCAAAGCAGTTTGTGCAGAATCAAGGGATCCAAACCCGGGCCCAAGTGTTGGGAAAGGTGAAGCAACGCTACCGTCTCAGCCCCATGCTGGGGGCACCTGGGTCGCTCAGTCTGTTGGGCATCTGACTCTTGGTTTTAGCTCGGGTCCTGATCTCACGGGGGACAGAGCCCCACGTGGGGCCTCTGCGCTCAGCAGGGAGTCTGCGTTGAAGATTCTCTCCCCCTACCCATCCCCCACCCACCTCTCTCTCAAATAAGTAAATAAATATTAAAAAAAAAAAAAAGAAAGAAAGACAGGGTGCCTGGGTGGCTCAATCGGACAAGCATCTGCCTTCGGCTCATGTCATGATCCCAGGACCCTGGATCGAGTCCTGCATTGAGCTTCTCTGCTCAGCAGGGAGCCTGCTTCTCCTCTGACTGACACCTGTGCTTCTCCTCTCACACATACACACAAATAAATAAAGAAAATCTTTAAAAAAAAAAAAAGAGAGGTGGCTGTGCACTGTGAGTTAGCTCTGCCTTTGGCTCAGGTCATGATCCTGGAGTCCTGGGACTCCAGCCGAGTCAGACTCCTGCTTATGGGGAGACTGCTTCTTCCTCTCTCTCCCCACCCTGTCCCCCCCCCTGCTCCTGCTTTCTCTTGTTCTCACACAAATTTAAAAAAAAAAAACTGAAAAATTAGTAAATAAATAAAAGAAGGCGCCATGCTTTTGGGTATTAGTCTATTGAACACAAGGAATTTATCCCATTTCTGCCGCGTCTTCCAAGCAGTGCTTCCTTCAAGGTCTCCCAACACCACCGAACTGCAACAGGCCCTGAGGCCAAGGAAAGGAGGGAGAGGCTGATGCCCCTTTGTTCATTCAAGGACAGCTTCTTCAGAGACCCGGACAGTTGGATCAAGAAGGCTTCCTGGATACCCCTACCCTCCCCGCCACTGCAGAGGGCACCCAAGGAGCAGCCACCCTGTCCAATGTGTTGATCCTCGCCCCAGGAAGTGCTTCAAACCAGATCTGGGCATATATATAAAATAAAAAAGACTCTGAAAGGTAGAAAGAGGCAGACTGACTAGGTAACTCAGGGTACAGGTAACAACATAGTGGTGAATTACCTGGGGTTTCTTCCTCACCTCATATACCCCAGTCTTGGAGCTGGAAATGTGGGCAACTAGAAAATGCTAGTAGACAGAAAAAAAAAAAAAAAAAAAAAAAAAAGCCACAACAAAAAAGCCTGTGGTCTCTAGCCAAAGGACCAGGAAAGGGAACCTTTCGAAAGAATGGACAGAGTCCGTATGGACCGAGAAACAAACTGAGGGCTTCAGAGGGGAGGGGTGGAAGGATAGCCGGGTGATGGGGTAAGGGAGGGTGCCATTGCATCGTGCACTGGGTGTTATACACAATAATGAATCATTGAACTTTAAATCAAAACCAGGGGATGTACTGTATGGTGACTAACATAATATAATTTAAAAAATACAATTATAAAAAGAAAAAGAATGGACAATAGCCATTCTACTCCAGCCAAAGACCGTAGATAAAACTGTGACTACACCCCCACCATCAGAGGCTGAATGGGAGCCTAGACTTCCATCTTCGGCAGACCGTAATGAAGCCCCTCCAACTCCCCACTGAGATACCTCCCCACAGGAGGTAATCCAAGCTCACCTTCTCACCCCCACAGAACCATGGGGACCATTGGGAGGCTGACTTTCACCTACCTGGCAAGATCAAGGCACCCCTCCCCTTCCCACGGGGCTGGTGTCAGAGGAGATTTAGTGAAGAGTCAGAACTCCCAACCATTGACCCCCAATAACAAGGCCACCCGCCCCCCCAACTCCGTGGTATCAATGGAGGCCACATGGGGCAGTAAAGGCACTCTTACCCCTCCCAGGTAGGGAGGCGTCAACAGAGTCCTCATGGGGGAGCCAGAACTCCCACCCCAACCCAGTACTAGTGAGGAGGACGTCCCTCAGGTAGTGAGAGGCTGGTGAATGGAAAACCCTCTTCCCTTTAAGTGGCAGTAGAGACAGCACCACCACTTCCTGTTGCAGTGGTATCACCAGAAAT
>NW_024425897.1:11256248-11325267 GCF_017311325.1 Ursus maritimus
TAACTAAAACAGAAGTTTTCCGTAAGATCCAGGGTCTCGTCATGCCCAAAATGTCAACGTTTCAATGAAAAAATCAAATAAGATTAAAAATAATAATAATAATAATAAACAAAAACAAAACAAAAACCGATCAGCATATACCAACACTAAATGGCAGAGATGTTAGAATTACCTGACAAAGATTAAAACATTTTAAAAGTGATCATAAAAATGTTTCGGTGAATAACTACAAACACATTTAAAACAAATGAAGAAAGTAGTAAGTCTTCACAATGAAATAGAAAGTCCCAGCGAAGAGAAGAACCAGGGTTGCCTGGGTGGCCCAGCTGGTTGAGCATCTGACGCCTGATTTTGGCTCAGGTCATGATGTTGGGGTCACATCAGGCTCCACACTCAGTGGGGAGTCTGCTTGGGATTCTTTCTCCCTCTTTCCACCCTGCCCCCCTCTTGCATGTGCGTGCACACTCTTTCTCAAATAAATAAATCTTTAAGAAAGAAGAACCAAGTGAACATTTTAGAACCAAAAAATACACTAACAGAAATTTAAAACAAAACAAAACAACTCAGTGCATGGGCTCAGCAGCAGAATGGAGGGACAGAGGCAATAGTGAACTTGAAGATAGAATGATAGAATGACCCAATCTGAAAGAAATGTACTGTATCTTTTTTTTTTTTAAGATTTTATTTATTTATTTGACACAGAGAGACAGCCAGCGAGAGAGGGAACACAAGCAGCGGGAGTGGGAGAGGAAGAAGCAGGCTCCCAATGGAGGAGTCCGATGCGGGGCTCGATCCCAGAACACCAGGATCACGCCCTGAGCTGAAGGCAGACGCTTAACCATCTGAGCCACCCAGGCACCCCCAGACTGGGTAATTTTATAAACAATAGAAATTTATTTTCTACAGTTCTGGACGCTGGTAAATCCAAGATCAAGATGCCAGCTTGGTCAAGGTCAAGTGAAGGCATCTTCTGGGTTTCAGACTTCTGGTTGTGTCCTTACATGGTGGGAGGGGCTAGGGAGCTCTCTGGAGCCTCTTTAGGCACTAATGCCATTCATGAGGGCTCCACCCTCATAATTTAAGCAGATCCCCAAAGCCCCACCTCCTAATACCATCATCTTTAGGGATTAGTACTTCAACATATGAGTTTTGGGGGACACATTCAGACCATAGCAGAAATGTACTATTATCTTGACTGCATCAGTGTCAATACTGTTGTCATATTGCATAGTTTTGCAAGATGTTACCATTGAGGGAAACTGGCTTACTCTGTATTATTTCTTACAGAACGTGCATGCAAATCTACAATTATCTCAAAATCAAAATGTTTTATTAAAAAACATCTCATTCCTGGATGCCTGGGTGGCTCGGCCGGTTAAGTGTCTGTCTTCAGCTCAGGTCATGATCCCAGGGTCCTGGGATCAAGTCCCACATCGGGCTCCTTGCTCAGCAGGGAGCCTCCCCCTGCTTGCTCTCTCTCTCTCTGACAATTAAATAAATAAATAAAATCTTTTAAAAAAAAGAATCTCATTCCAGAGGCCCCTGGCTCAGTCTCTTGATCGTAGGGTTGTGAGTTCGAGCCCCAAGTCAGGCATAGAGATCACTTAAAAAATAAATAAAAAATAATAATAATAAAAACAAAGATTAAAAAAAAAGATTCCATTCTTTATAAAAAACAAATCTCATTCCGGCCAGATTTGAGCCAGCCTTCTGTCCCCTCATTCAGCTGCCTGTGGAATAAACCCTTTCCTTGATGCATTAAGAAAAAAAAATCTCATTCTGGCTGTTGTGTAGAGTCGGATTGGGGGGAGCAAGAGTGGCTGTGGGTAGATTGTTCTTGCGCAAGTCTTTCATTTTGAAGAGGTCATGTGCATGGAACACTACATCAAAAACTAAGGATGTACTGTATGGTGACTAACATAATAAAAACTTAAAAATAAAAAAAATTTTTTAAAAAGAGGTCATGTGACTTTCTAAGGTTCTCGGGGTCAACAAGTGAAATGTCTGGTCTACTACACCCAGATTGTCCAATAATTTTCCAGGATGACTTTTTATGAATCCTGTGCCTTCCAAAGAATCCTGGGACAGTGTGGGTTCTGAAGGGTAACAATTGAACTCTGTTGCTGGTAACTGAATCCGGAGCTGAGGTGGAGGGGGATGTGAGGAATGCCAAAGGCATTTAACCCCATTTACCAAACACAAGCTTTGTTACATTGTTGTGGGACCTTTAACATCTGAGGGATTTGCAGCATGCAATCCTGGGAAGAAATTCCAAGGGTCCCTGCTGAGATTTTCATTTTTGTGACTTTGAAGCTGGGGCCAAAAATACTGGCAAAAAGTTGTTTGGCAAAGCAGATTTTTTTTTTTTTTTTTTTTTTTTTTTTTTGCTGTTCTTAAGATTACTTCTCAGGTGGAGCAAGTTTCTGGCTCTTTCTGTCCATAATTGTTATCAATTTTCTTTTCTTATTTACACTCTATAGTAGGTTGAATTATTACCCTTTTGTTCCAGTTCTTCATACCTCCCCGTATTCCATTCATGTTCTTTCCCTTGTGGCTTTGTGATTCTTCCCACTATGGGTAGAATATTTTCCCCTGCTCTGTTGATATTGAGGTTGGCCATATGACTTGCTTTGGTCAACGGAGATGTGAGGAGAGCAGAGGCCTTCAATGTGCTTATGTGGCTTGGCTTGGCTCTCTTGCCCTGGGGAGCTATTGGTGCAAGGAGTGTGAGAGATACTTGGACCAGACTAGAATCTAAACTACAGCCAAACCCAGCTGACCTGAAGTCTGAAACACTGCCACTGAATGGAGCCCACTCTAGACCAGCCAAACCACAGCTGACCTATATAGATCCAAGAGCAGGATAGTAAATGCTCACTGTTGCTCTCCCTTGAATTTAGGGTGGTTTGTTATGCAGCAATATTGCAACCATAGCTCACTAATACACACTAGGAACGCTTGCCTAATTTAGAGTTTATACATAGAACGTAATCTAGTAAACTTTATATATCATTTCTACGATTTTTCTTTCCAAAGGAGTTCTTTCAAAATGTATAACTTGATCTTGCTCATTTTTATCTCAGTCGTAATCTTGCCTAAAATCTTATTAACATTCCGAGATGGGCAGTTCTTTAAAAGAAAGTTCCCTCTGAGTTTTGGACTCGATAGATGTATCACTTATTTTACCACACCCCACTGGAGCATCACAGGGAAATGGGGCAATTTGCTAAATGAGAAGGTAGTCTCTTACTTTGAAAGTTCTTTTTCTTCCAAGGCCAAGAAGAGATACCAAGACTTTGACATCTTTGTTCTAATGATGTGTGTACATTCATACTCTTTAACTGGAAAGTCCTTTTCCAAAAGAACCCAGTGTGGCCATTGCCTTCCTGAAGCAGAGGACTCAGACCATTCCTGCTCTCCTCCAGTAGACTGCACCATCTCTCTGAATCCCTACTGGTGCAGAAATTCTCCAATTATGCTTCTACGATGGTCTACCCTATAGCAAGGGAAAGCAATGACCCATATCTATGTATGTCAACCTCAGTAGGTCTCAAAAATAAAATGTCAGTTGAAAATAACCAAGATGCTAAATGATACATACTCAGTAGACGACTGGTGCACTTTAAAAACAAAATACAAGGGCGCCTGGGTAGCTCAGTCAGTTAAGTGTCAGACTCTTGATCGCAGTTCAGGTCTTGATCTCAGGGTTGTGATTTCGGGCCCCGCGTTGGGCTCCATGCTGGTTGTGGAACCTACTTAAAAATAAAAACTAAAAACAATAAAACCAAAATACATATCCTTTTTGCCTGTGGATGCCAGCAAGTAAATTTGTTCAAGTTTCTCCTCTTGCTGGCACGTCTAAGTCAGTCTCCCAAAGATTCTGAGCAGCTGCAGAGCTCTTTGTGGGAGCTTCGAAACAACTGATGAGTCTGAGGACCCATTCTGAGCAACCCAGAATGCTCACGGGCTTTGTAGTAACGAGAGATCCCAACACTAAGTGCTTTAAGGGTGGGTGGATTGGAGAGTTGTGGAACCGAAGAGAAGATTCTCAAAGACCTGGTGCCCACTTACCTGTGAAAAAGACTTTTTGTTGGTGACATTAAAGAAGACGATGAAGAACGTCACTTAAGAGATTATTTTGAACACTATGGGGAAATTGAAGTCACTGAAGTCATGGCCGACTGAGGCAGTGGCAGGAAGAGAGTCTTTGCTTTTGTGACCTTTGATGACTGTGACTTCCTAGACAAGCTGTCATTCAGAAATACCATCCTATGAATGGCCACAACTGTGAAGTGAGGGAAGCCCTCTCTAGCAAGAGAGGGCTACTGCTTTGTCCAGCCAAAGAGGTTGAAGTGACTCTGGAAACTTTGGTGGTGGTCATGGAAGTGGTTTTGATGGGAATGACAACTTTGGTCATGGAGTACTTAGTGGTTGAGGTGACTCTGGTGGCAGCCATAGTGGTGGTTGCATATGGCGGCAGTGGGGGTGGCTGTAATGGATTTGGTAATAATGGAAGCCACTATGGAAGTGGCAGAAGCTATGATGATTTTGGCAATTACAACAATCAATCTTCGAATTCTGGGCCCGTGAAAGGAAAACACTTTGGAGGCAGCAGCTCTGGGCCCTATGGTGCTGGAGGCCAATACTCTGCCAAACCACAAAACAAAGGTGGCTATGGTGGTTCTGGCAGTAGCTGTGGTGGTGGCAGAAGGTTTCAATTACCACCAGGAAATAAGGCTTAGCAAGAGAGGAGAGCCAGAGAAGTCACAGGGAAGCTACGATAGATTTATTTGTGAACTAAGCCAAACACCGTGGTGGCAGAACCTAACTGCTACAAAGAAGACAAGTTTTAGACAATATTCATGTGTATGGGCAAAAAACACAAGGAGTGTATTTGTGGCTTTGTGACTAATTGTATAATAGGGTTTTTGGGTTTCTGTTCTGTATAAAGTTGAAGCATTTCAATAAAGAGTCTTAATACAGATTTTTTTTTTTTGCACCCATATCGTTGATTGCTAAATATAATAGTCTGATCATGATGCTGAACAAATGTGTCTTAAAACCAGTACAGGGGTGCCTGTTGGTAGAGCATGTGACTCGACTTCGGGGTCATGAGTTCAAGGCCCACACTGGGCATAGAGCTTACCAAACAAAACAAAACAATATAAAAATAATATTGAAAGTTGCTTATGGAGAGAGATACAGAGACAGATAGAGAGGGGGTAGGTCACTGAGGGGACAAGTACTAACCTTCTGATAGTGGCTGTCTCCAGGGAGTGGAGCAGGAATGTAGCAGGCACTGATCACCTGTTGGGACTTGGGTGATATCTGTAATGTTTTATTTCTTTTAAACTTGACTGGAAGCAGGCCACCTGGGTGGCTCAGTCGTTGGGCGTCTGCCTTCGGCTCAGGGCGTGATCCCGGCGTTATGGGATCGAGCCCCACATCAGGCTCCTCCACTGGGAGCCTGCTTCTTCCTCTCCCACTCCCCCTGCTGGTGTTCCCTCTCTCGCTGGCGGTCTCTCTCTCTCTGTCAAATAAATAAATAAAATCTTTAAAAAAACAAAAAACAAAACAAAAAACTTGACTGGAAGCAATTTGAAAAATACTAACCCTTGTTAATTCTGGATGGTGGAAATATGGCTGCTTATTTTGTTGTTCTTTGCTCTTTTCTGCAACTTTTACATTTCTTAAAAAAATAAATCTGTCTTTTCTATCCCCACAGCACTTCTACCTGTATCCTAAAACTTGCCAGTCTGCCCCCTCTCACTTCCTGACCCATGTGTCTGTCTCCCCTACCTGCCCATGACCTTTCAGAGGACTATTTTGTGTCCCATGGTGCTCAGGCAAGCCAGGATACGTTGATCTGTTGAATAAGTGGTGACCGAGCACGTGTGTGCCAGGGATGTGCAGGGGGCTGGGGACGGCAAACAAGACCTCGCTTTCCTGAAGCTCCCAGGGACGGGGGATCCTGGGAGTGAGCAGGCAGTTTGGATGATGGGGAGTGCACGGGCTTAGGAAGCATCTAAGAGGGGTGCCTACCAGAAGTGGTAGGGACAGAGTGGGAAGGGGCTGGGGAAAGCCCCCAGAGATCTGAAGTAGAGGCAGCCCAACGAAGGGATGGGAGAAAGAATATTTCTGGCCAGGATGACAGCTTTCCGGCAAAAGCTTCAAGGCAAGAGACAGCATGGAGGATCGGAGGAACTAGAAGAAATTCAGGGTGGTGGAGTATCAAAGGGCAATGGGGCTGGAGAGGAAGGTGCGGGCAGAAGTGTTGGGTGTGGTAGCACGGCTCCTGTGAGGAGGAGACTCGGGCTTTAAGCCTGTTTCCTCATCTACAAAATGGGGATTAAAATGACCTACTCCAAGTTGCTGTGAGAATTCAAGGAGGTGATGAGCACAAAATGCTTGGTCCTTGGGCAGGGCTCAGTAAATGGTAATTACTATCTTTATTTGGGGGCGAGAAGAAAGCCATAGAGAGGTTTTAAGAGGTGGTTCTGACAAGGGCGAAATTGGGTTTTACAAAGACTGCTTATGTGGCGGCAGTAGGGAAAGGCAGCCAGACCCGTCAACGGCTGCAATGGTTTGGGGTATCTGCCTCTGTGTTTGCACTATTTCAGGGACCATTTCCCCATCTTCAAGAGTCTGAGATTAAAAATGTAAAAGAATGGGGCCCCTGGGTGGCTCAGTCGGTTAAGTGTCTGCCTTCGGCACAGGTCGTGATCCCACAGTCCTGGGATCAAGCCCCATGTCAGGCTCTCTGATCTGCTTCTCCTTCTCCCTCTGCCTCTTTCCTGGCTTGTGTGCGCTCTCTCTCTCTAATAAATAGATAGATAAAGTCTTCAAAAAAAATGCAAAAGAAAAAGAAAAATTTCCAAGATGATTCCTATGCCTGGGAGTCTCTGCCTTCCAGCCCCCGCACTTACGTCCTTAGGCCAGGGATGCAGTCTCCAGGTTGGGCTGCAGATACCATCTCCCACGTAGGTGACCCCACTGCCTGCCACCTCTGTTATGGGTAATTCAACTAGCCCCTCCCCACCTGTGAGCTACAGCCAATTAGAAGGCGTGAGGCCAGCTGTGGGTGTGGCTGCAGCCAGAGCCAGGCATCAGAAGACTTGACCGGGGGCGCCTGGGTGGCTCAGTCCATTAAGCGTCTGCCTTGGTCTCAGGTCATGATCCCAGTGTCCTGGGATTGAGTCCCGCATCGGGCTCTCTGCTCAGCGGGGAGCCTGCTTCTCCCTCTCTGCCTGCTATTGCCTGTGCTTGTGCTCTGTCAAATAGATAAAATCTTCAAAAAAAAAAAAAAAAAAGAGTTGACCAGTTCTACCTTGTGTATCTGCAGGCCAGGTCCCTTGAAGAGTAAGTGAAGGGAGACGAATTACAGGGCCTTCACACATTCAAAGTCAGGGGGTTGAAAAAGGACTTCACCAGGTCTGTGCAGCAACAGTTCTGTGAAAGCAGCTTACGCAGCTCCTACCGTATATGTGAGGCACTGTTTTAGGTGTTTCAGGAGTCAGGAGAGCCCAGGGTGAATGAAACAGAGTCCCTGACCTCAAGGAACTCACATGACAGTATGAATATGTACAAAGTGGTAATAAGTGCTGTAAAATAGAAAGTGTCATAAGGGTGATGTAGAATGGGAGGGGCTACACCTTTAGGAAGGGTGATCTGGGAAGGCAAAGATCTGAGGGAACATGTAGAAATGGGGGAAAAGAACATTCTGAGCCCTGGAGACAGCAAATCAAGTCAATGTATCATAAGGTGGGAGCATGCCTGGTCTGTTCAAGGAACTGCAAAAGGTCTGTATGTAAGTTCTATTCAAATTGCTTCTATCTCCTCAGTGAAAAGGGCGAAGACACTGGAAGTGTAAGATTAGTTATGACTCACCTATCACCTTGGAAGTTAAAAATTTGGAATTTTCTAGAACACTCTTTGAGCAAAGTCCCAGAAGGAACTGTAGAGATGAGGTCTCCATCACTGCAAGAGGACAGGACACCACAGAGGATTCTTAAATCAGTGTGGCCGAGTCCTCTTATTGTCAAGAGGCCCTACCAACGTCAGATTCTGTAATGGGAGATGCTACAGAAAGAACCCTATCAGAGGATTAGCCTCTCCCTTCTAAACAAAGAAAATGTGTAGGAGAGTACTTTTCTCAAGTATGTGAAACCTAACAGAAGCACAGCTGCGAGGCAGAATGCTCCCCAGTGTAAAAGACTACACGGATGGAATTCGGTGTTGTAGGAGCCCAAGACTTGGAAAAAGCCAAGAAGGGACACTGGGCACTGTTTTTCCTCTGGACAGAGGAAGAACATCCTAGAAATCATGTTTCTTCCTGGGACATGTCGTCGGTGTGGTGTGAGAGAGCCATGTTTTCAGTCATTCTTTTACTAGTTGCCATTGGTTAGAGAGAGAGCTGAGAACGGAGCACTTATCATAGCCTAACCTCGTGCCTAGGAGGATGTGATAAACAGCAAGACCTGTTTTACGGTAAACGAATGTATTTACACTCTCTCCCTTGTAGTCTCATTAGCAAGTCAAGCTCTATTCCAAATAGGCTAATATTTGAAACATATTTTCACTTGAATTTGTAACTCCTTTCTCCCTCCTCTGCCAAATGAGAAAGTAAGGTGCACTATTTAAAAATCACACCTAAAATACTTGTTCAGCAACCCACCCCACTTGGGATGACTTGGATGTGAATGAGTCTCAGTGGTTTCCAAATACCAAATTCTGTCACAAGATAATTTGCAACCACTGAGTAAATTTTATTTAGGATTTATTTATTTAGAGAGAAAGAGTGAGAGTGAGCTCAAGAAGGGAGAGGGAGAGAAGCAGACTCCCTGCTGAGCATGGAGCCCGATGCAGGATTCTATCCCAAGAGCCCGGGATCATGACCTGAGCCAAAACCAAGAGTCGGACACTCAACCAACTGTGCCACCCGGGCGACCCCCATTGAGTGAAATTTCCAAGGTTCACTGCAGGCTCAGGTCACCCAGAAGTGGGGTCTATACATGTTCTGAGCACAGGACAGTCCTCAGAAAATGGTAAAACCTAATGACATTATAGGTAAAATTTTAACTTATTACCAAGCTGTAAGAATAAAATAACAGGGGTGCCTGGCTGACTCAGTCGGTCGAACCCCATGCTGGGTGTAGAGATTACTTTAAAAAATTTTTTTAAAAAGATTTTGAGAGAGAGAGCAGAGAGGCAGAGGGAGAAAGAGAATCTCAAGCATAATCCATGCTGAGCACGGAGTCCCACGTGGGGCTCGATCTCACAACCCTGAGATCATGACCCGAGCCAAAATCAGGAGTTGGATGCTTAACCCAGGTGCCCCCCCCCCATTTTTTAAAGGATAAAATAACAGTCTTGAGAGTTATTTGAAAGGTTTTCAAAAAAAATTTTTTTTAATTTTTATTTTCATAAATTAACACACATAACAGTGGGAATTTTAGAGTCACAAACTACCAAACAGAAAAGGAACTGCAGGGGCATCTTGTATGCCAATGTTACCAAAAATGTACAAATTTCACTGAACTATTGACCATGATAATATAGAAACACTTCAGGCAGCTCTTTACTGGCCCGGACCAGCCCAAGGAGATGCTGAGGCCTCTCGCCAAGAACTCAAATCCAGTTCAGCACCAGGGAGGGGCTCGTGAAGACACAATGAACAGGCATCAATCTGAGAATACGCTGTGCTAGATGCTGGGCTATATGGGGACCCTCACTTTATAATCAAATTAGCGTTCGCTGCTCAATTTGTGGTTAGACGATAATATAAAACTTCGCTTTTTGTAAAATTAAGCCTTCCTCTGAAGCCAGCTGTTTACATTAAGAAGTGCAGTTGTGGTAAGGAGCCCTTCCCTTGCATGAATCCAGGAAAGGCTACTCCATACCTCTGGCCAAGTATTTAGACTTTGGATACAGCCACCCACAATGTGGTGTTTAAGAGGTCCTTTCCATGATACCCGGGGAAAAGCTTCGAGAAACAAAACAAAACAAGGGAATTAAAGAAAGCACCAACTGCATACTCCTCCCTCAGGTGATGGGAGAAAAGTATCACTGACTACAAGTTGGTCTTCCGCGGATGTTAATGTACATGGTGTTATGAGATGGAATCCCAGCCTGGGGACGGAGCGCTGGCTGTGCATTCCGTTAGGCTGCGCCAAAGCCTTGGCTCTGCTGCCCCAGTCCTGCACACTCCACACTGCTCTCGGTCTGGCGGGCAGGGAGTGAGCCCTGGGGGGAGGGATCATGCCCAGACGGTAGGATCTGGAATTTACCTCAGGTTGGCTCTGGTGCCCACGCAAAAGACCCTTTCAGGCAAAACTGTGACAAAGTGTCATGATTTTCACAGCTCTTGAAGGAGCGCTGAGTTTTGGGATTCACAGCATGAGTTTTCTAAGCTCTTCAGGCTCCAAGTAAGGCAAACGCTACATGTCTTTCCACCGTACCTCCCTCAGCTGTAGCTCTTCGAGTAAGGTCACTAAGAAAAAGTGGACATAATCTGCTTGAATACGTGATGAGGTACATTTAAGCTACTGGAGAAATGAAGCTGGAAAGGCGACCAAAAGAGAAGGGGAAAGTGGGTGGGGAGCAGATGAGGGGCAAATACAGCTATAAACTGAAGGATGAAAAAAACCCCCAAAACCAAAACCAAACCAACCCATGGTTGAAGTTTCAGTGAAAAGCTGATGGGCAGAACCCTGATTGGACCTGAGATTTCTCCTCTCTTTCCCATATGAAAAACACTATGCCTCTGGAGTTGAGTTATAGCTGAGTAAATCATAGTTAATTGTAACTTCCCACCACTTGGGAGTGGGAAGTCCCCATCCTCAGAAATTGTACCAGCCTCCAACCCAGAAGACCTCCAGTAGCTCTGGACAGGTGGTGTGCCAGCAGTCGACTAATGCCTCCCACAGTGGGCAGCTTCCACAGGCTCCGAGGACCACAGAGAGCGTTGCAGCTGGCCAGGCCAACGATGAAAATGGATGCTAAGACAGGTGTGGCTGAGCGGGGCTAGAACTCAATGTATCGACTTCAGGTAAGCAATTTCAAGTTTGCAATGGGGGCCCCTTCTTAACTTTGGAGCAGGGAAGGCCCACAGTCTGGGGGCAGACCAAGAATTTCAAGGATAGGCAGGGCTGCCTAGGGCTGCTTCTCTCCCACACTGCCAGGACAAGAAGAGAGCCCGGGCCTCCACTTCCTCCAGTCCTCCAATGTTCCAAATCACTGCTCCTGGCTCTTCCAAGTGCCATGCCTATTAAGGGCAAACTTGAAATTGTGTCTCTGTAATGGTGGTGATGCCACAGCAGTGCCCACTCAACTTCAGTCTGCTGGATGACATGGGTGCCGCATTGCTGACTCGTCTACACTGGCAATGGAGCTGGCAAACAGGGCTATGTTGAGTTGCTGGGAGTTTCCAAGCTGTCCAGCAGCACTCCCTAAAAATGTCTGTTGGAGGGTGCAATGGATCACTAATCCCACTCCTTTAGGCAAAAAGACAGAGAGAAGCATTTAGTGTCTAAGGACCCTGTCCCAGGAAGGGAGAGGTACTGAGGTGAAACACAGGTCGTGTCTATACAGTCTGGGCAAAGCGGATGTAGAACGACGCAATCTGGTTCACATCATTCGGAGCCAGTGTGGAAGTGTGGCTCTCTTCTAATGCTATTTGGCCATGTCCTTAGAAGCCTCCGTGGGTCACCAGGTATGTATTTCACTTACTAAATGCTATGTCTGAGGCAGTGGGCCTAGAAGACAGATGTGGCACTTTTTATTTTTTCTTGCTCATGTCAGTTCTTCTGCTCCAGTGCGGCATAGACTGTCAACCTGCAAAGGAAAGGCACATAGAGACCCCCCCCGCCCCCACCCCATCTCCCCACCCACTCACAAATGGGGAGACAAAGGAACCCTAGGAGACACACTCCAGGACGCCACCACTCACTCTTCTCTAACAGACTGGCTTTGAAAATATCTCTGGAGTTCTGACAGTCTCCATGGGTGGATGCTTCCCAGCAGTGGCTCCTAGGAGAATGGGAAGAGGTGACCAGTGTCCTGAGGCCGGGTGTAGCATCTCACTCACCAGCCAAGGAATGTGAATTCTCTGAACTTTTGTTTTGAGAGCAAGAGAGAAAGAAAGATAAAATACAAGGGAAGGAGGTAGGGGGAAACAGGGCAAGGGCACACAGGAGTTAAGTGGAAAAAGAACGACACGTCTGGGCCTGGCTGACCCACACAGCATCCTTCTGCCCACAGACTCCTGCGGGCCTACATGAAGGAACTCCACTAACTCTGGCACTCCACCGAATTTCCAGTAGGTTTGACATAGGAGCCCCAAATACGATGGTGTTCTCAGAGAGGGCTGGCGGTGGGATTTCATGATCCCACTGCAAGGATGCATCACTGGGTCCAAACCACGTCCTGTCTCACTCCCCACTTTTGGAGCAAGTTGCTCTGATGGCTGCAAACACTCTGGGTTGGCCTTTATCACCGCCTGAGCTGTTGTACCCAACTTTGTTAGATACTTACGACCACTTCGGATAAAATCCATTAAGACCACACCCAACATTCACATTTTTTAAATGCCTGGGAGGAAAATCTGCTCTTACTTCCATCATTAAAATAAACACATCAGCTTAAGTGAGCAAGAATGAACCCAGATGAAAAAGTACTCCCTCTAATGAGCTACACCGGAAGATGGGGAAGGGGCTGCGGGGCTGCTTGAAACACATGATGGGAAAATGTCTCTCCACTGTCCCATACCATGCACTGATATGCTGGGTCAAATGCCTGTCATATATTCTGAAGACATGTATTGTCTTTCTCCTTGATGTCTTAAAAAATTTGTTTTAAAATCACATTTAAAGGCTCCAAACATGCAGCAATAATACAAAAAAAAAAAAAAAAAGAAATAAAACAAATGAAAATAATCAACACCACAACATTAAAAAGTGCAACTTACTTCGAATGGGGCCTGGACGGGCTCCTCTGGCACTAGTGACCCACAGTCACAGAGGGGAGAAAATGATGGGAAAAAGCCACACACACACACACACACACACACACACACACACACACGGTTCTGGGCAGACGGACTCAAAGGATTAGGAAACACAACAGCTCATCTTTCCTCAACTACTGAAATGAGCCGGTGAGACCACACAGGACAGGACGCCAGGTCCCCCTCCCTAGGCCACGTCTCTAAATAATCTTGGTCTAGCACCACCGTAAACAATGCAGAACTTTCACACGGACGTGCAAATGCTGTGAGTCCTTGGAATCCTAGTGTTACTGAAGGTGTGCTCTGTCCGCCTCCTGAGGGTGGCGAGTGGGGGAGGAGGCCAGATGTCATTCAGGACCATTTCCAGGAGAAAGGGAGCATTCCTGAGGTTCAATACTCAGCAGTAGAAGCAGAGGACCCTCCTTCACCATTTCCTAAAAAGGTTGCACCTTAAAATAGGTAAAAATCCATGGACTGACTGCATTTTGAGTAGTTTGGGTGGTAGGACAAAATCAGGCAACCTCTTCCAAGGAGCCTGGAGAATCTAAAATTGAGAACCCCAAACCCAATTGCTTCTCAACAACCAGTTGGCCGCTCTTGCTCCTCCTCTTCCTTGGCAAAAAAGGTCTCCAATTCCATGAGTTTCTGGATCAACAGAGCATCCAGCTCTCGACTCTGCAGAGCCGCCTTCTGGGCCCTGGTAAAGCTGCCTGCCACCTTGACCTTGCCACGAGCTCTCCTCTTCCGTGGGACGGTAAAATCCTGAAATTCTAGAACTCGTTTTCTCTTCTGCTGGCTGATTGAGATTAGCGTACCATTTCGTTCCTTGGGTTCCTCAAAGATGGTCTCCAAACACCTGAGGGTGGAACACAAAAAAGAATCAACACTGACTCACATGGTGCATTTCCGGGGCCACCAACCCTTCTGGTCAGCTGGGGCTAAAACAACTCACGACTACTTACTCAATTGTTTCCTTTGGCCAGTATCTAGCTTTTTTGTATGAAAAAAATATTTATGGATATGTAATATATGAACACATAGTGAAAAAATTGCAACTGGACAAAGGGGTAAAGAATAAAAGACCAGCCCCTGTTGGCAACACCAGCAAACGTTTTGACTATCCTCCCAAAGGCATACAATGCACAGACATGCATAAATAAGCATATATTATCAGAGGTCAGCCCTTTTGCATAAAGTGCCAGAGAGTAAACATTTTAAAATTAATGAGCCATATAGGACTCTATTACATATTCTTTTTTGTTCTTACCACTTTAAAAATGTAGAAACCATTCTTTGCTCACAGATTTTAACAAAAAAGAAGAAAAGAACGGAAACAGGCCACTGGCTGAATTTGGCCTGTAGTCTGCTGACCTATCATGACATATATCCTCCACTTTGGTTTTTTCCTTTTACTCAAATGGTATTACATATACTATCCTATGTACTGTGCCTATCTGACCTGTCAATAACTTTTTTTTTTTAAGATTTTATTTATTTGACAGAGAGAGAGAGAGCACAAGCAGGGGGAGCAGCAGAGGGAGAGGCTGAAGCAGGTTCCCTGCTTAGCCTGCTGAGCAGGGAGCCGGCCCAGCACCCTGGGATCATGACCCGAGCCGAAGGCAGATGCTTAAACCAACTGAGCCTCCCAGGCACCCCCTGTCAATAACTTTTAAGATTATTCAAATTCAGTACATGGGTATCTGATTCATTCTTTTTTTTCCTAAAGATTTTATTTATTTGAGAGAGAGAGTTTGAGAGAATGAGTGGGAGGAGGGACAGAGGAAAAAGCAGACTCCCCGTGGAGCAGGAAGCCCGACACGGGACTTGATCCCAAGACTCTGGGACCATGACCTGAGCCAAAGGCAGATGCTTGACTGAGCCACCCAGGTGCCCCATTCTTTTTTTTTTTTTTTTTTAAAGATTTTATTTATTTATTTGAGAGACAGAGTGAGTGTGAGAGAAAGAGCACAAGCTGGGGGTAGGGGCAGAGGGAGAGGGAGAAGCAGACTCCCCACAGAGCAGGTAGCCTGATGCGGGGCTCAATCCAGGACCTTGGGATCATGACCTGAGCCAAAAGGCAGATGCTTAACTGACTGAGCCACCCAGGCGCCCCTGATTCATTCTTTTTAATGGCTATACAGTACATTCCATGATAAGGCTGGATTGTAATTTAATCAGAACTTGATTAGTAGATATTTTCAGTTGTTTCCAATCCTTTCGTATTATTTAAAAACACTGCAATGAATAATCTTGTACAAATGTCTTAGAGCAAATGTTCACCTTACAGAATAAAATCCCAGAACCCCCTGCTACAACCTGGACACAACGGGAATTTCATAAATGTTCCCTGACTTGAACTGAATTCAGACTCAAAGGCAGCCAATGAAACTCGTTCTGTATTTAGGTTTGGAATCATATCTGAAGATTGATGATTTTTAGTCCTGAAGAAGAGAGCTGGCATATTTGCTAAAAACACAAGCACAAACTGAAATAAGATGTTTTCTGTACCTACCTCATTCAACACACGTTTCTGTCCCATCCTACCACCAACCCCAGTTCAAACTCTGGGAAGTAAAAATATCAATTCATGTTATTTCCAATAACTGAACATAAAACCCTTTCTGAAGTGAAAGGATTGGAGATTTGTATCGATCATTTCAGAAGCCCTCCCAGTCTATTAATTCCTACTCATGTACCCACCTGTTCGCGGGAGGAGACTTATAATTCTTATTGGTATAGATTTCTTCTAAACTAAACTCCTTTTTCTTCAACCTGAAACGAGAACAAAGTAAGTCCTTTGTGCTTTTATTTTTTTTTTATTATTATTTTTAAAGATTTTATTTATTTATTTGACAGAGAGACAGGGAACACAAGCAGGGGGAGTGGGAGAGGGAGAAGCAGGCTCCCCTCCGAGCAGGGAGCCCAATGCGGGGCTCGATCCCAGGACTCTGGGATCATGACCTGAGCCAAAGGCAGATGCTTAACGACTGAGCCACCCAGGTGCCCCTGCTTTTTCTTTTTTTTCAATATTTTATTTATAAGAGAGAGAGAGCAAGAGCAGGGGGAGGGGGAGGAGCAGGCTGTCTGCTGAGCAAGGAGCCCAATGCAGGACCCTGGGATCATGACCTGAGCTGAAGGCAGACTCTCAACCAACTGAGCCACCCTGACACCCCTTTCCACCCTCTCTTGAGAGAGGTAAGACTGCCTTCCCAACTAGATGGGCTTGTTTTTTTTCAGCCCTTCCACAATGAGTTTTAGATGTGTCTTATGTGCACAACACATACTAGATTTTCTTTTCTAGGCTGCCGATTTTCAGCTTTATGAAATTTTCTCCATTTATACTTACGGGCAATGATATAACTGTATTTATATCTATTATCATATTTTACAGCTTCTTTTAGTTCTTCCTACCTTTTCCATGTTTTTCTTCTCCTTGACTGACTGCTTACTCTCTCTTTTATCCCCCCTTTCTGGCTTGGAAATTATACATTCCCTTTTTAGTGGTTGGCAAGAATTTTAATAAGTATATTTAACTTGGAAACTGATGTGCTTCAATATTTTTACCCTTCTCCCAAACACAGGTCCCTGGAGCTTTTAATTCCAATCAAACCCATCTCAATTTATGTTACTCATGTTCTATTTTGACTTTTTAAAGATTTTATTTATTTATTCGACAGAGATAGAGACAGCCAGCGATAGAGGGAACACAAGCAGGGGGAGTGGGAGAGGAAGAAGCAGGCTCCCAGCGGAGGAGCCTGATGTGGGGCTCGATCCCAGAACGCCGGGATCACGCCCTGAGCCGAAGGCAGACGCGTAACCACTGTGCCACCCAGGTGCCCCTTGACTTTTTTTTTTTTTTTAATTTTGTAATTTATTTGATGAAGAAACCAGGTCTTTTGACCTGGGGCTTCCCCAGTCTAGATTTTCTTTTTCTTTTCTTTTCTTTTTTTTTTTTTAAAGATTTTATTTATTTGACGGAGAGAGACACAGCGAGAGAGGGAACACAAGCAGGGGGAGTGGGAGAGGGAGAAGCATCATGACCTGAGCCAAAGGCAGACGCTTAACGACTGAGCCACCCAGGCGCCCCCAGTCTAGATTTTCTTGATTACACTCACATAGTATCATTTAACCTGTTCCTCTGACCCAAACATGGGAAATACTCTAGGTATTTCCTACAGATCGACAATTAGATATAGAGACATAATCAGATTTAGGTGTTTTGATAGGAAGATTTTTAGATGGCGGTGTATACTTTCATGAGGGACATGATACCTGTTTACTTTTTTGTAATATTAATAGCCACTGAAAAATGCGACTACATTTATTACTTCTTTAGGGCCATTACATGGTGATAGCCTATCACTCCTCCAATCATTAGGCAGAATTCTTCTATCTAAATTGAAACTTCATGCTCATCAATTACTTGGTAACCCTGAGGAACGATGTACACAGGAAAAACAGATCATGCTTGGTTCTTTCCCCTTATTTACTGATTTCCAAAACAACTAACTGGTTCTCTAATCTTATCGAAATATGGCCAATGGATTGTTTTAAAAGTATCATTATAGGGGCGTCTGGGTGGCTCATCGGTTAAATGTCTGACTTTGGCTCGGGTCATGATCTCAGGGTCCTGGGATGGAGCCCTCCATCGGGCTCCCTGCTCAGCGGGGAGTCTGCTTCTCTCTCTCCCGTCTCTCTCAAAAAAATAAACAAAATCTTAAAAAAAAAAAAAGGCATTATAAACTATTGCATTTAAACATATTTGAGAGAGAGCAAGCTAGCAGGGGGACAAGCAAAGGGAGAGGGACAAGCAGACTCTGCTGAGCAGGGAGCCCAATGTGAGGCTCGATCTCACAACTCTGAGATCATGAGCTGAGCTAAAACCAAGAACTGGACGCTTAACCAACTGAGCCACCCAGGCGCCTACACTCATCTTGTACATTTTCTGCTGTAGACCTTTAATCAGTCCTCGTGGAGTGCTGGTTCATATACCATAACATTCACCCTTTACTCGTTCGTTTATGAGTATTCTCAATTCGTTTATTGTTCATTTTTGCTACTATGTGGAAGACAATAGCTTCTGGTCACCACACTTATCTCAGCAGAAACTTATTTTCAGAGAGTGTAATAACTTTTACAATAACTATTATAAAAGAGCAAATCGCCACAATGTTTCTGTATATTTTAAACCTGTTTCATTCAGATAAGAAAAACAGTCTGCAGAGTATGTCAATTAACTCTGGCATCATGTTTTAGTGTCTTTCTGAAAATTTTACATGAGGTTTGGTTGGTTCAATTCCAATTCAGCAAAGAACATGTTCTTTATGTGGAAAATACACATAAATTACAACACACACACACACACATATATATTTTTTGCACTGGCATTCCAGCAGATAACGGCTACTTTACTTCTTAATGGTAGCAACTGCGACAATTAAAGATGTCAGGTGGGCAGTCTGAGAGTGAAAGATGAGCCTCCCTGACAGTCATTCTGACTTGCAAGTAGGGCAGTATGCTGAGCAGGGAGCCCAACAAGGGTCTCAATTCCAGGACCCTGGGATCATGACCTGAGCCAAGGCAGATGCTTAACAGTCTTGAGTCACCCAGGAACCCCCAAAATTTTATTTTTAAGTGATCTTTACACCCAAAATGTGGCTTGAACTTACAACCCCAAGAAAAACGCTCTATTGACAGCCAGCCAAGTTTATTACTTTTTAAAATGGCTACCCAGTTGCCCCAATAGCACTTTACTGAACAGTCCTTCTTTTTACCACTGATTTGAGGGGACACCTTTGTCACATACTAAATCTCCCTATGTATTTTTGTCTATTTCTGGACTTTCTATTTTAATTTGCCAATTTGTATGTTTATGCTCAAGCACTACACTGTTCTTCTTTATTGAGACTTTAAAATATATTGTAATATCTCTTAGGATCAGTACCTCTATTAATTCATTCCTTTTCTGAATTTTCCTGGCTATTCTTGCTTCTTTATTTTTCCATGTGATTGTGTTAAATACAACTTTTTGCCATTTATTCAAATCTCTCCTTAAAAGAAACAGCTCTTGGTCAAGTGAACTGTATTCAAATTTTTAGTATATACTGGCATGTACCAGTATCAAATTACTGCTTCTTAGCTCAAAGTGTACCCTTCAGTACCTACTCTGTGAAAATGGAATCTTGGACTCCTGAAGCATTCCTTCTTTACAGTTAAGTATGATGATAAAAGCTTTGGCAGAAGAGGGCATTGGTGGAACACTGTAGGAGGAAAGGAGCTTCTCTTTCTGGTTCTGGTAAACTTTTTCCCCGTCATTGTGCATGTTTGCTGGGATGTTAAGGAGGGGGCATTTGGAGTGAGCTCAGCCCTAGCTGTGTGGACACAGCATGTAGTCCTTCAGTCTCTGGCAACCCTAGCCTGGTGACTGTGCCACATGCTTCCTGACACATATGTGGCACTCCAGGCCACAAGCTTGCACCCCAGCTTCCTGAGGGCTGTTTCCTGTGGCCCTCCTGAAAGAAACACCACGTGCTCCAGGCCTTACATCCATAGCATCACCCCACTCCCCTTGCATGCCTGTCTGCCTCAGCTTGTCTGCACCCTGCAAAGTTGCTATTTCCTGCTTGCCTAGGTCTGGCCTCAGCAACCCAGCCATCCAATGGGTTGCAACCATACCCTTTCCAAAAAAGTCTAAATGCCAACCTAAGGAAGGTGGCCCCTCTTCCAAGTTTGCCCTTCCTTGAGTACTTGCCCTCGGTCTTACGGTACCCTCAGAATTCTCTGCACATCTTGTGGTTACTCTATTATAGTTTAACATTTTATACTAAAGTTCCCCTATTTAAAATATTGTGTAGTTTGTCTGATTGGACCGAGAGACACAGGAACCTGCAAGAGCTAAATACGGTTGCTACTAAATACCCTAGACCAGTGGTATTCACACTAGTGTACCAGAAGACATGCCACCGAGTACAGGAATACCCCGTTTTAGTGGACTCAATCTCCTAATCTTTAATTTCCTAGAACTTTTAGTCACATGTTTGAGAAGTGTCCTTGAATGTTCATGCAGATTTCTCCATTCCCATAAATTCTTTCAGAATACCTATCCATCCTGAATGCTACTTTGGTATATGAATCAAATCACTGATCCTAAGTCCCCTTCAGTAATTAATGAAATCACGGTAAACTTGTATTGGACTGGTCTTTCCCCCATCACATATAGTTCCATTAAGAGAGGAATGGCTTTAGAAATAGGGTACTTTGGCTGGTGTCAGAATATTCAGATGTCAGATATGCTGCACAATGGGTTTGTCAGAGAGACCCTGCCTTGTTTATCTCCTGATTATCATCAAACAATGCCTCCTCAGAAGGAGGCCCTACTTAGGAATGAGAGCTTCGAATTCCAACACAGCTTATTCGTGTATTTAATTGTATACAATGTTTCCTCCGAAACTATTCTTAATTCTCACTGACAGTCTGTTGTCACCTAAAAAGTAAAGTTCCACTCAATAGTCAATTCTTCTTTTTTAAAAAATGTAACTGAAATGTTTACTAGGACTATTTGAAGATGAAGTGTGTAAAACCCAAAAATTTTAAGTAATTTCCTTCAGTTAAGGAATAAACTTGTAACAAATCACATAAAGAAATATTTAATTCAATTATTTAATCCTCATCTTATTTTAGCTTATAAAATGTTTTAACTTCTACTCCTGTTAACAGCAGCAAAAATTACAGGATACTGCCATGCAAGGTGGTTTCATGATGATTTTTCTCCTACATTAAATACTGAAGCACTCCTAAGATTTACATAAATTAATAGGTTTATTTCTGATTTTTTACATGACCCTTAATTGTTCCTAAAAATCCAACAACACTGTTTGATTCATGTATGCATACATATTTACTGAAGCAATACCATGCTTTATACCATACTCCTCACTTCATAATTTATTATTCTAGCTACACATTACATTGGTTTATTACAAATCCATTAATGAGAAACAGCATTACCATGTTGTTTTAATAATGTGCTATTAAAATAAATTAATCATATTTGTTACATATGATTTTAAGTTTGACTTATGGCTTTTACAAATTTACCTTATAAGAGGTGTTCCGTAATTTATTTCTCAATGGTTTGTATGATTTTAAGTGCGAATTAACCCGTTTATTTGAGTTGGAAAACAAAAATTAGGAAATAAGGATGATTTGGCTGATGGGCTGGAATAATAAAAACTGCCTTTCCCAATTAAGTTCTATGTCAAGGGTGGGAGAATGTACAAAATGGGTGAAGGGGAAAGTCACAAGGATAAAAGGTACAGCACAGGGAATATAGTCAACGGTATTATAATAGCATCATTATGGTGACAAATGGTAGTTACACTTGTGGCGAGCACAGCATCGTGCAGACTCTTGCTGAATCACTATATTGCACATGTGAAACTAATGTAACATTGTGTCAAGTATATTTAAAAAAAGTTACATGTCAAGGCTTTTCCATAAATTTAATGCACTGTATCTATTAACTTCAAGGTTTTCTGACAAAAGAGGATGTGAATAAAAGCATTTTATCAAAAGATAACTTAGGGTAAGATTTGTTAACAATCTTATTTTTTCAACCTCTTTCACTATATTGATTTAAATACAGTATCTCTAAGGGAAAGACCAGCATACAAATTATTGGGCGTCTGACACTTACTGGTCAGATCTTTTTGGTGTGTTGCTCATACAGTGAGATACTCACTGCTTCAACGCCTGGTAACAGAACCTATGTGAGTCAGCACTTTTCAATCCTTTGCTTTCAAAAAAATGATGTGATAAATCATTATATATAATTTGATGATAGATCACTGTGCTTTTTTGGCTTATTACTTGAAAGAAGTTCAAAGGACTGAATGTCATTACTATATTAAAATTCTCTCCACTCCCAACTACTTATTTATAATAAGAAAGTTTTTCAGGACTTATATCTACATTTAAATGCAAGCTAGAATGCATTTGATTCTGAATCCTAGTTCCTTCTAGTAATAAGTACTATTCAACCTAGGATATCTGAAATATTTTAAAATTTCTCTTGTAAAGACATATGGTAGGATGATCAATAAAAGAATTGTAAGATAAAAATATATGAAGACAAAAACCATGCGGGAAAAGTAGAACGTCAAGTACGATCATAGTAATAATTATTGCATTTGTGTTGTGTGAAGCAATATAATAGGTACAGTACACATTTCTTCCTCAATTGGACTGTACAGCAATCTTAAGTGTTGGGAATTCTTACCACACTTTACAGACGCATTCTTGAAGCTCAAGAAGGTTCAGTAACTTACCCTGGGGTTATTTAAGGGACTACTGTTCGGCTTCTATTTGCCAATGAGAAATGAAGGAGTGAAATCCACCAGAAGAAAATGTAACCCTGGAGATATTTTATACAGTGGCTGTATTTTCATAGTGTGTCTGTGTAATGTATAGTACACCAAATACATAATATGGTAATCTGTTTTTTTCTTTTCACTTCCCTTTTTAGGGTTAGCAATGATCTCTGTCATAAAAAATAAATCTTTAGAAACCAAGTTTTTAAAGGCCATGATACAGACCATATAATGGACCTGGCATTTTCTTAAAAAAAAAGAAAAAAGAAAAAAAATTAAACTTCTTTCCCTCACGACATTAGGTCCCTTGTCAATTCTGCACCAGAATGTTGTGAGCTTGGGCTGTGGGTTCAGGTAAAAACTGTGAAAGAGAAACCACCTGAGCCACGACTGACAGCATGGCCTAACATAGGTGTCTTAACCACTGAGCCTCGGCACCCTCACCTACACCTGGGGGTGACAATGGTGCTGACCTCCCAGCACCACTGGGGGATGAACAGACTATGTACACAAAGGGACAGCATAATATCTGGTATAGTGAGCTTGATAAAAATGATTAAGAAAGCAGAACAATATCCCTGGCACATAAATCTCTGGTCACATTACCAATTAATTCTTTTGGATAAATTCCTAGAAGTATAATAAATAGCTCAGAGTATATGACCATTTAAAAAAGTCATATTCTATAAAACAATTTTCTAAAAAAGTGAACCTATGTGTATTAGTGAAGGAGCTCACCTTTTGGGTCGAGGAAGGCCCATGGGGGTAAGATTAGGGTCTGGCTTAGGAATGGTTTTCCGGATACGAATCTGCGAGACTTTCTTTGGCCTCTTCTCTGGCTCAGCCTATTTTTAAAGATTAAGAAGAAAGATGTTCAAGTTATAAATCATTTTAAATACATAAAGGCCTTTTTCTTGATACTCTAAGATTTTGCTTCCTCAGTTTATAGATGACTCTAGCTCATAGTTTATGACAAAGCTCTACTCACTCCTGCTGACAGTGTTCTCAGCAACCACTCCCTTTTTATTATTAGAAGAGAATCGTACATTCAGCTCTGAAATTGAGATTAGCAATATGAGAGCCTGTTAACTGCTGGAGACAGAGAGAGATATCAAAATTGAAGAATACCATTGTTTACCCATCTTTGAATGCATGAAGCAGCTCTTTGGTCCACCTCTCTAAATACCGTTAAATGCTATTGTTAAGAAAAAAGGATCTGGAAAACAACGCAGATTAAGAGATCCAGAGTAGCCTTCAGTGGCCCAGCAGAAAGGTCCTGCCTTGGTAATCTCCAGCACTCAGCTGAAGTTAACAGTGATAAGCAAAGACACTTAGGGGCCTCCATGTACCCATCACGTGATCTGTGGTCCTCGATGGACATTTCCAGTACTGCCCCGACTCTATCAGCACTTTATATTTACCTCCTTCTGTTCTGGAGGGCTGCTCTGTGGATGCGGGCATGCCACTGCCACACTATTCAGCTCATCAAATTCAGGAACCTGGAACTCGGAGGCTGAAAGCAGGAGCTTGCTGACAGCTGAGTCTGTTACCAAGCAAGACTTTGGTACCAAGGCAGGGGACGGAGGCTCTAGTCTAGCACCATGGAAAGAAAAACAGAGAAGGAAAATATGACATGGGTTTCACTTTCTACCTTGGCACCTTCAACTTCTTTTTTTTTTTTTTTTTTAAAGATTTTATTTATTTATTTGACAGAGATAGAGACAGCCAGCGAGAGAGGGAACACAAGCAGGGGGAGTGGGAGAGGAAGAAGCAGGCTCACAGCGGAGGAGCCTGATGTGGGGCTCGATCCCATAACGCCGGGATCACGCCCTGAGCCGAAGGCAGGCGCTTAACCGCTGTGCCACCCAGGCGCCCCCAAGGCACATTCAACTTCTTAACATCAAACTAAGGTTGAAGATCTTCCCTTTTTCCAGCAATGATGCTTTCAGACAACCTGTTCTCTAGTTATTTCTGGACGCAGCCTGTGTCTACATATTTAAAAAATTGTAAGGATGTGGTCAATCCACTTCATTGGTGTAGAGCAGTTTTATAAGGAAACGTGTAAAAAGGAGAAAGACTTTTTGGAGGAAAAAGGCATTTAGTGAACTGAACAAATGAACTGTGCTCAGATGAGACCAGGCCCATCAAGGCAATGAAGCTGGCTCTATGACCAAAAGACAGCTTGCGAGGGAACTTGTGGTACAATGAACTGGCTAGTGATTTTGACTTTTTTTTCAATAAATGGTACTGATTACACATCCTTGGTTGCTACTTACAATAAAACACATCTGAATCTTGGATCAGGTTTGGAAGGAGTACAGACGTCAGAATCACGCTATGCTCGACCCATACCATCTGCTAGTGTGCCCTCTCAGGTGCTGTGTTTGCTTGCACATTCACTCTTTCCTCTCTGACACACACACACACACACACACACACACACACACACACACACTCTGCAAGCCCTATGGAGGCTTACCTCATCTGACTGCCACTGGCGTTGTAAGTAGCTTCCACGCCTGGAAGAGGCACATATGGTAACATGGTGTGGCTGAAGTGAAGCAAAAGTACAAAAGCAACAGGTTAGGTCAGTGGAACAACAGGAAAGTTCTGATGCCACTGCGGGTACTCAAAGGTTTTGATGCCATTGATGGCACATGATATTCAATTAGGCCCTAGGAAGACAAGAAATGTCAGTCACTCAGAAAGAAGAAACCACCCCAGTCATAAGAATTACATTTACGTGCCCACCACTGGAATGGAGGCAGGCTGACGGGAAGATTATTTAGGAGAAAACCATTAACAGGGTTAGCGCCTTTGTAATTAAGCTTTTTATAGATGAAGCAATGGTATTCATCACTTACAGATACATCAACGCATGACGGTGGAGAGATTTTTGTGCCTCTCAAAGTAAAACCTGTATTAGTTTCTGCTGAATTTGGAACAAAGTACAGGTTTAATTAACGAGGTGTTTGTATGATGACCATAAAAGAACCCATCTCCTCTTAGAAGTAGATCTGCTTTATGTCTCCAAAACAAAGATAGTTCAGATTTTAGAAGGTTTAGCACTAACTCAGGACTCCCTGACGGGTACTGGTAAGAGGAAAGAGGAAGAGTGTATACGGGAAAAGGAGTTGACCACGTCAGAAACCAGGAGACCCTGCATCTAGGTCTAGCTCAGCTGAAACGCTAATCTGATCGGGGTTAGACAAAAACATGTGTCTCAAGCTCAACATTTATAAAAACAGCAAGAAAGAGGCCCATTCAACCTATGTCAGAGAGTGCTGAAGGTTCAAATAAGAAAATCTATGGGCGTGCCTGGCTGCCTCAGTCAGAAGAGTAGGCAGCTTCTTGGTCTTAGGGCTGTGAGGTCAAGCCTCATGTTGGGTGTAGATTAAGTAAATAAAACTTAAAAAAAAAAAATCCTATGGGGCTCCTGGGTGGCTCAGTTGGTTGACTGTCTCCCTTTGGCTTGGGTCATGATCCCTGGGGTCCTGGAATCAAGCCCCACATCGGGCTCCATGCTCAGCAGAGAGCCTGCTACTACCTCTCCCTCTGCTGCTCCCCCTGCTTGTGCACTTGTTCTCTCTCTCTCTCTCTGTCAAATAAACTAAAAACAAAAATCCTATGGAAACATAATTTAATATTTGCTAAGTCCTGCTTTCTTGGGTTACCCAATTTATCATGCTTAATATTTCTGTGTGTTCTGGGGCGCCTGCATGGCTCAGTTGGTTGAGCGTCTGCCTTCTGCTCAGGTCATGATCCCAGTGTCCTGGATCGAGCCCAGCATTGGGCTCCCTGCTCAGTGGGGAGTCTGCTTGTGCTGCTCCCCCTGCTTGTGCTCTCTGTCAAGTAAATAAATAAAATCTTAAAAAAAAAAAAATTTCTAAGTGTGTTTAGAAAAACAGCAAACTTTTTTTTAATTTATTTTTAAAGATTTTATTTATTTATTTGACAGAGATAGAGACAGCCAGTGAGAGAGGGAACACAAGCAGGGGGAGCTGGAGAGGAAGAAGCAGGCTCCCAGCGGAGGAGCCTGATGTGGGGCTCGATCCCAGAACGCTGGGATCACGCCCTGAGCTGAAGGCAGACGCTTAACGACTGCGCCCCAGGCACCCCAGAAAAACAGCAAATTTCTAAACTTAAAGTCAAGGCATATGATGTTAAGGCACTTCTAGAGCCAACGAGAAGGAAAAGTCCCTACAAACACCCCTCACCCCCATATTTCACTTGAATTAAATTAAAATAAATAAAACAAATTAAAATGCTAGGCATAGGAAGGAAGGGAGAGAAAAAATACTCCATACCAGGAAACAGGAAAGTCAGGAGGGAAAAAGAGTTCCGGTTGAAGAAAAAGGGCCAAAGGCCACACATCTTCACAGGGTGCAACAAAGAACTGGCCTGTAATCGAACCTCAGGCACGAATATAGTGAAGGTAACACAATTTAAAGCTGCGTGTCAGACACTGAGCAGAGCGTGGTTAGGAGATTACAGATGCATACTGACAAACCAGACAAAACAAAAGCAGTATACTATCATTTAAAACAATTTGAGTCAGGGGCGCCTGGGTGGCGCAGTCAGTTAAGTGTCTGCCTTTGTCTCTGGTCATGATCTCAGGGTCCTGGGATTGAGCCCCTTGTTGGGATCCCTGCTCAGTGGAGAGTCTGCTTCTCTCTCTCTCTGCTCACCTCCTGCTTGTGCTCTCTCTTGTTATCTCTCTTTATTTCAAATAAATAAATAAATAAGTAAATAAATAAATAAAATCTTTGAAAAAAATTAAAAAAAACCAATTTGATTAATTCCAATGTATTTTTTGTGACTACACTGTAACAACATTTTTCTATTAACTATAGGACAAGTACTTAGAACAGCATTCATCTCTCAATTTCCATCAGCCACATTCAGGTTCTGGGGTGTTTTTCTGAAACCCTTTTGATTTAGTTAGTTTTCTGCTAAGACGCTCAGGGAACTTTGCAGTATGTGCCAGGCAGCGTTTTAGCGACACAGAATGATTCTGCATAAGAGACTGCACGGACACACAAAGAACAAGGCGTCTCCCAGGCTATTTGTAATTTTAAGGCTTTGCTGGTGTTGAATTTTTAAACTATAGCAATGATGAGGGCCAATTAAAATTTTCAGTTTCTGTTTTTTAAGGGATTACGAACAGGAGGATTTACTATGTCTGAGACAGATCTTTAGGACTGTAACTCTCAAATTCCTTTTCTTCTTATTTCCAATAAGGAGGTAAAATGAGGGGCACTGGGTGGCCCAGTCAGTTAAGCATCCAATGCTTGATTTAAGCTCAGGCCATGCTCTCAGGGTTGTGGGACTGAACCCCGGGTAGGGCACTGCCCTCAGCAGGGAGTCTGCTTGAGATTCTCTCTCTCCAGCTCCCTCTTGCCCCTCCCCCACCCCCTCTCTCTCTAAAATAAATAAATGAAATCTTAAAAAAAAATAAAGGTAAAATGATATTGGTGAAATTATTTTCAACTATTCTAAGTGGTCAAACCACTCTTCTCCAGCTCACTTAAAATTCTATGAAGTGTACAACTATAGTCTGTAAATGTCAATCTTTGAAGCCTCTCTGCTCCACAGAGAAATCCAAAGGTTCATGAACTAGATTTGGTGACACGTACATAATTATTTACTAAAGTAGCACTTGTTCTGGGGGCGCCTGGGTGGCTCAGTCGGTTAAGCGTCTGCCTTTGGCTCAGTTCATGATCCTGGAGTCCTGGGATTGAGCCCTGCATCAGGCTCCCCGCTCGGTGGAAAACCTGCTTCTCCCTCTCCCTCTGCCTCTGCCTGCCGCTCCCCCTGCTGTGTTCTCTCTCTGTCAAACAAATAAATAACACTTAAAAAAAAAAAAGTACTTATTCTGTATCCTTTATACATCAAACACCGAATTAATTGCTGATTGTATAACACTTTGTCAATAAGATATAGTTAGAAGGCATTGTTTGTCACTATTTATAAGGCTTTGACATGTAATGGTGTTTATTTTCTGCAAAGCAGGGGCATGGGTAGAAACAGACTCAAAAGATTTGATGGTTTGCGAATGACATGGACAGAACATAGAATGGTAAAAATATAGGGGTAGATTCTGCAGGAAAATTAGAGGGGTCTACACTTAAGACTTATGGCTACATTTTCTCAGCAGAGATTTGTCAAGGTAAACAGAAAATGCAGACACAAAAACTCTAAATAGCCTTGTATTTCCAGCCCTCAACTTTCCCCAGAGGTTGAAGAGCAAACATGAATTTTACCTGCTCGTGGCGCTCAGAGTTGGCTGCCGCTTGCTGTGAGTGGAATGAAGAGTAGAGATTTCGAAGGGGCAGGCAGAAGGCCCATGCTGGCTCCAAATGGATAGCACTCGGCCCACCGAGTAGGGAAGAGAACAGAAGACCTTGTCTGCTATGGAGGCTGGAGATCTTAACCCTTTTAAGCCCTGTGTAAACTGGGTCATGAAGAGCCTCTGCATGGTAGGCATGTGACTAGAGAAGCTCCGTTTTTTTGTCCAGATTCGGTAACACCCAGGAGAACAAAGTGCTAGAAGTGTGTGAAGGCCAAGGACAGAGCAGCCTGCTCTGGTCTGGACTATGGCAGTGCCTCCATAGTCTTGGAGAGGACCTGGAGACTGTGAAGGAGCCTGGGCACGTGTCTGGCCATGGAGGCCCATGTCTTCCCTGAATGTGGCCATCCCAGGACAACTGTGGGATAAGAAGAAAGAAAAGGTCCACTTGGGAGGTTGAGACAGGCACCTGGGGGCCTCTCCTAAGGCGAGCCTGGCTGGAGCACAGTGCTCAGGAAAAGTCCTTGGGGACTCGGTCATGCATTCAGAGCCCGATTTCATGTGAAAAGATACTGGGAAAATTTCGGAACCAAACAGCAGTGATGGCACCTTGTTGCTCAAATCTATGAAGCTCATTCTGATGGCTTCCAGCGAATAAAGTGTCAAGGGCTTACTGTTAGGTCTCTTATCCCATCCACTAGCTGCCAAATATGGATTCAGCTGCATTGTATTGTATGAAAATCCATCCAGGAGCCTTTTGTATCGGAGCCGCTTGTAGCTTTTAGCCACTGGAAGAAGTTCAGAGGAACACCGCTGATACCTTAGTTTCTGGATCTTTGTGGCTGGGACCAGTTTGGAGGCAAGAATGGACAGCTTGCTGAGTAAGGCTGATTCTTTGGTAGGCTTCCTAACATTCAGGCTCCTTGAGGGATGGCACGGAGTCACCTTCTGCTTTGGTATGTGGCTCATTAAGCTCCTGGTTGGTTCTGTTTCGGGTTCCAATTGTGCGGGTGCAGGCACAGCACACGAACTGAGAAATCTGTGTGCTTTTGTGGGGATGGTTTCAGAGGAACTCTTTAAAAAGGCAGAACTTCTGATTTTACTTATTTTTTTCCCCATGTTGACTTGCTCCTGACAGGAAACTTTCTTACATGTTCGATGGGGCTGCTTCTTTAAGGGAAGCACTCTTTTCTGATGTGAAGTGTTCCCAAAGGCACCGTGTATTTCATCATACCCAGCAGAGCTGGGGTCTTGTGCTTTCTGAAGGGCACCATGAAGGCAAGGACCTGTGCGCGACTCCATGGCCCTTTTTAATGGATGACACAAGCTTTCCTCCTTTGGCTCTCCCAACCTTTGAAACTGTGCAGCACTGCCGCCCACGGCCAGCTTCGCTAGGGTGATTTCCTTCATCATGGTGGACTCACCTTTGCAATCGTTAGCTTGGTTCTTACCTTGCAACTCATCTGATAACACGTTAGATGATGTGCATTGTTCCAATACTGTGTGTGCTTCTTTTTGACGTATATATTCCTCTTCATTCTGCAACATGAAGTCCGAAGCCCTCTGCCTTTGTTGCTCTTCGACGTCACCAAGCGTCCTCTGGGATTTAGAGTGGGTCTGAGAAATCTCTCTTCCTTTATCACCATGACCAGCTTCTCTGGTAATCATCTCCTCAGACTCTTCCCTCACAGTTAAGTGACCCACGAGTTCCCTCTGATGCTCTTCAGTTTTTTCTCCTTTCAACTTAGTTTCTGTTTCCGTTGTTAAAGACAAATTTTGCACACCAATGTCTATTCTGACTCCCTCACTAGAATTACTCCCATCCCCTCGTGCTTCCTTCGTCTCAAGCAGGACTGTGCCGTGCTCCACATTTTCACAAAGCATCTCACCATCTTTTGGTTTAAAAAGATTTTTCAGGTCAGTTTCGTCACTATTAACATTATTTTCTGAATTTCCGTGAGAAGACAGATACGAAGGTATTATCTCAATGGATTTCAGGCTCCCTATGGGAACAGGGTTCTCATCTGGGCATCCAGAAGACTGCAACTCTTTCGAGGAAATTCCAAAGGTACTGTCCTTGTCAAACTCAGAATTTATTTCCAGTCTGGATCCTTCAATCATTCCTTGTGTTTCTCTAAGGGGTGCTTCTTTAACTTGCTGTTCATGATGAACATAATCTAAGGACACATTTACTCTATCCAATGTTCTTATATTTGGCTCATGATCTTCAACAGACTCTAACTCATGGGCACAAGAGTCTGGACACACTTCCATTTCACAATCTTTTAATGATCTGCATACTTTCTCTTCACATGATTTTTTAATTTCTAGAGGCTCCACTGTAGAGGAAGTAGCATCTGGGAAATCTGAGTCCTGACCAATCGTTCCAACAAATGCAGCGTTCGGTTCTCCTCTCTGAGACAGAGTACTCACTGAGGTTTCCTGTAACATCGGTCTGTCTTGCCCTGCACCACTGTCAAGGGTACCAGATGCTCTTAAGTCTAACATGCCTTCTGTAGACTTATTACCGCAGTTCGTGTAGATGATGTCTACCATGCCACCTGTGGACTCCTCACAACCAGAAATACGTTCAGAGTCTCCTTTCAAAACGCCTTTCTTTGAACTACCACTGGACAACGGGTTGTTACTGGCTGAACCAACTAGGAGATCCTTTTGGTTGTGGCTTACCTCTCTCTTTGGTTCTGTGACAGCCTCTCTCTTGTCACCATCTGGTGTCTCCTTAGCTGGTTTATCTTCATTTCTGCATTCATCTGGTATGTTTTGGTTACTCTGGCAGTCAAGGACTTCATCTGCTTTCTGACCAAGAGTTTCAACTGCTTGGTTCATGTTTTTGAAACTGGAGAACATAACAGTAAGAGACTGGTCCAACAATTTTTTAGGGCTTGGAATGTTTGTAGATAAGTTCAGTTCTGGTGTTGCACAGTCAGAGATGTTATACTTGTGACACACAGTCTCTTTAAGTACATCCTGTTCCTTTCCTTCCAGCCATTCCTCACTGGGCTGGGTGTGACTGGGGGTGGGAATGGTCTTGTCTGAAGCTTCACTGTTTAACACACCTGCTGCCATTTCGTTTCTCATCTTATCTCCTGGGAGGCTGTCTTTAGTTTCTTCCCTAGCAAACTCATTTCCTTCTGATGTGTAACTCACTTTATGGGTGCTACTTTCTGTGGAGTCTTCTCTTCCTTGGGAGTGGTGACTGCTGTACTGAAATGCATCTTCACACTTAGTCATTAAAGAGTTTTCAACTTTTGGGATGATTTTGCTGGACTCAAAAGCAGCACAAGCAGAACACACACTCTTTTCTCGTGCATTTTTACTTACACAATGACAGCTACAGAGATCCTGAGATTGAACGCTTTGACATTCCATAACAGAGACCTCCTGAGGCAAGCCTCCTGCTTCTTTTTTACTTGAGAGAAGTCTGGAATGTAGATCGACTATTCCAGAATCAGCCATTTCGTTTTTTCTTTCTAGGCTTCCTGGTTTGATATTTAAGGTGGGGTTGTTTGAAGAGGCACCACAAGTTTTGTCACCTGATGGAGAGATGTCTTTCGTTTTTGTCTCCATGGGAATGGTTTGGGTATCAGCAATGACATCTGCTCCATCCTCTACTGGGGGGTGATGGCTCTGTTGGGAATCCTCGCTTGTTGCTAAAGGCATCTGTTTATTAGCTGGCAACTTCGCGTGGTCTTGAGAATTAAGGGGCACTTGATTTAAAACACATTCACTTTCTGTTTTGTTTACAACTAGTTCATTGGTACAAGGAAGTTCATTCATCTCACAGGCAATGTTCTGTTCACCTAAATGTGAACTATCGTCCTGTGCGGCGTGTATAGCTTGTTCTGACTCAGGTTTGTAATCAAATTCTAGGGATGGTGGTAACTGAGCGGTATTTTTCTTGGGTTTTGATACCTCATTCATAGGACTTATCTGGTCCTCACGCATTAAACTCACAAGGGATTTTCTTTCAATCAGAAATTCATTATATGATGCTTCATTTAACTGTGTGTCGCCTTCCAGATTTCTCTGGGAGCGGGATGAGTTAGAGTCTTTACTGTAAGTCTTTTCAGTTACCATATTGGGCTCTATAGTGGTTGTCTGCTCTGGCTCTTCAATCTGCATTAAGGAGGAAAAACTGCTCTCTTCAGCGTGGCTCATATCAGTAGAAGTTTCTCTGTGGTCCTCATGGTTTGTCAAGCTACCCTGAACGTCTAAAGTGATTTTCAGATCTTTTTTTTTTAACATTACTTCTGTGGCTTCAGTGAAAGAACTTGGCACTGAAGAACTAGGGCTGTGTGTAAGGATACTACCTTGAATGCAACAGTGACCACGGATACTCTCTTTGGGGGAGGCAACAGTCTCTTTCTCAACAGGACAATGACCACTAGCATCCTCTTCTGGTTGACTGGCATTAACAGGAAAGAGCTCCCCACTGTCACTCCTGGGGTTCAAAAACTGTGCATTTTCTTTTCTAGTAGCCACGTTCTTGCTTTGATCATTCCCATCAAAACAGGAATTATCTGTCTTTTCAGCAGATCCCTTTGGCAAGCCATCACCTTCAAAACCGCGTGTTTCTAAGGATGGTGTTCTAGATTCTGGACCAGACAAACTTGATGAGAAATATGAAATGTCAGATTTGTCTTCTAAGGTTTCTACAACGACTACATTTCTCATGGCTTTGGGGCTGCCATGGGCAGAACTGTGTTTTTCATTATGGTGGCTGAAAATCTGTTGGTGATTGTCATCTGCTTCACAGACAAAGTTTAACTTACACACCTCTTCCTTCCCATTGTCCACTTTGGAAATGGCACTGTTTCCTGGTAACAATGACAACCGAGAAGGACAAGTTTTTAATTCTTCACATTCTTTTTCTTTAGAAGTTGCTTCTGTTAATCCAGGGTCCACAAACGTTAAAGGCTCTAGGGAAACTAACGTGCTGGTTTCTGAAACCTCACCACTGGTCATGATTTTGTCTATTTCTGGGTATTCGCTGCACCCAGCTGAGAGACCTTTACTCACATTGTCATTCTTGTGTCCTTCACTATAATCCGTCTTAGTCCCATTGACCTTCATACCTTGTACTTCTTCAGTAGATTTTAGTAGAGTTCCAGTTGTAATTTGTACATTTCCTTCTGCACAAGAGAAATAAATCCAAATCAGTGTGCAATTGTAAGAAAAAATCATGTGCTACACTTTCATAAATTTAATCATGCGACCAATAGTAACAAAAAAGACAACTCAAAAAACGAATTACGAAGTTAGCGCACTGTACCATTGGTTTTGTTCTTTAATGCAAAATATGACAGAGGGCCAAAAGTGCACTTGGCAGAAACAGCTGATTTTGAACAACTGCCTTTCTCTAAGTGTTACTTATATAAATATACTTACTTAGCTGGACAATTAAATACGGAGACATACACTTAATCCAGAAGTCTTAAGAAGCTTCCATTCTAAAACATTAATAAAGCAGACCCACAACACAACAGCTTATATTATTTAATGACCTTCTTATTACTTGAATAATACTACATTAGTCATAAATTACCTCTTTGAAATAGAACAGTTTTACACAAAACCTACGTAAAAGAGAAAACTGTGTAAGATGAATATTAGATTTGAACTGAATTACTTACAGTAATTGCTTCCCTACAAGACTAGTCATGAGCTGGTAATTATGAAGCTGAGTGACAGATACATGTGGGTTTAGTATACTCTTCACTTTTCAATAAATTAAAAAATTCCTATTATGAAACATTAAAAAACAAAAAACCTTTGTAAGTGGAATGTAAATACAATTCATAAAGAAGTTTTACTGTACAGTGTCTCTGAAATCTAGGTGAAAGATGCAGTATAAAGAAGTTCCCCAAACTTGTTAACCTACAAAAAAGTTTTTCAACCTTACTTTCTTTTTAGAAAACAGTTATACTCATACATGTGCATATGTGTATATGTATATTTGCATGCACACAAACATATAACAAAATACGAGCACTAAACTGATAAAGCTAAATGCGAATCAACCGAAAGATCTAATTCTCACTAGAATGTACCTCCATGAGAGTAAGGATCATGTGTGTCTTGGTCTCTCCCTTTCCCTACTGCCCAGCATAATACCCAGTACCAAACAGCACTCAATAAATCTGTGGAATAAATGAATAGTTAGGTCAAATCCACTAATGCTATCAATAGTGTCTTCCTAGAGCTTCCCTACCCATTTCTCAACTGGTACTGAGAGCAATTCTGAGAGAAAGAACAGCAACTCTGAAGGCAGTTGGGCTCTGTGATCTTACTTACCTCTCTGAGTTTCAGTTTCCTCCTTTGAAAAAGAGGGTACGAAGTACACTTACCTCAGTGCTACTTTGAGGATTAAATTAAATAATACATGTAAAACACCACCTGGTACAGTGCCTGCCATTTAAAGAAAAAGTGCTTTTCCTTTGTTCTGCTTTCTTTCTTATCTTACTGGACCTGAGAACAGTTAAAATGATAAACTTAATAACTATGCTAGGACAGGGCACAGAGTTTAAAAATACCGGGAGTCAACGAATACTAGATGGATAAATGCATACTGGATTCCGCAAGCTTGCACAGATTCCAATTTTTGACATAAGGCAGCCTTGAAATCCTAATGCCCCACACAGTATTTATCTTTCTGAAACTAGGCTTACTTTCCACATCATAGCAGACAACTCTACCCTATTCATGAATTTCTAAGTGCATTTACCCCAAATGGTTTAGTGTATCTCTTCACCGGACACTATGGCATTAAGCCATTCATGTAAATTCTGGGCCTTTCCACACTGGTCCAGCATCATCCTAGCTGAATCCTTCATTTTATCTGCTCAGGAAAACTGCAAAACTCTTCACCCACCCCCAAACGGTTCACTGTGCAAGGCACTTAAGGCAAGATTCTACCTCGGAGCCCTTACCTGCTAGAAGAACACCTGTTCTCAACTTAGTTGAGAATCTTAGGGAGGAGGCAGGAAACAGTCATTTCCCAGATGGTGTAACGCTGAAGGCTGGGTGGGAAACAGGGGTTGTGCACAGCTTGAAAGCAAAACGATACTCTACCTACTCTTTTACTTGGTTATAGTCAACCACATTGACTTGGAAATCTCAAAGAATTTTAAAGGAGAGTTTGAGGCAGTTACGTTTATTAGAAAGTTTTCTAAAGGCTATGGAACACTGACCCAGTCCCTTCTGTAACATGGGGAGAAAGATGGTACCCACTTTGCAGGACTTGTAAAGATGAGTTAATACATATGCTCTTAGAAGTGCCAGAGTCCACACTTGGTTAGGGCTAGCCACTCCTTTGGGTTCCCACTCCCTTGCACAGTATCTCGATCAAAACCTCTGTGATATTGTTTCTCAAGTATTTGTTTAATATATCACCTCTGTGAGACTGGAGCTATTTGAGGGCAGAAACAGGATCTTAATGTGTGGACTGAGTACCCAACACTGACCTTGGCACATAGCAGGTACATAATAGATGTGGTCTGAATGAAGAATGAGAAGGTTAGAGAAGTTGTTCAAAGTATTAGGTACACTCCATCCAGCAACTCCACTTCTGGGTATATATCTAAAGGAAATGAAATCACTATTCTGAAAAGATATCTGCGCCCCCATGTTCATTCCAGCATTATTTACGGTGGGTGAGACAAGGGAACAACTGTTAAGTATCCACCGATGAATGAATGGATAAAGAAAATGTGGCATATTAAAAAAAAAAAGCATTTAGCTATACTGGAGGGTAAAACATGTATTCTGTGAGGTACAGGCCCATTTTTAGAAGCACAGGCATCTCATGACCTCAGCAGAAGGCCCTAGATTTGTCATTTTATAATAACCATTTAAAAGGTGCTATGTTTGCAGAAACTGACAAACTAATCCTAAAACTCAAATGAAAATGCAAGGGGCACATAACAGCCAACATGATCTTGAAAAAGAATAAAGCTGGTAGACTCATACTTTCTGATTTCAAAAACAAAGTTGCAGTAATGGAGACAGTGTGGCACTGACACAGGATGGATTTAATAAAGAGCAAGGAAATTAGAACTGAGAATCCAGAAAGAAACCCTAACATTTATAGTCGGTCAACTGATTTTTGACAAAGGGACCAAGAAGAACAGCTTTTCAACAAATGGTGCTGGGACAACTGGATATCCACCTGCAAATGAATACATCTGGACCCTGTCTCACATCATACAAAAATATTAACTCAAAGTAGATCAGAGACCTAAATGTAAGAGCTGAAACTATAAAACTCCTAGAAGAAAACACAAGAGTAAACCTACACGATTGTGATAATGATTTCTTAGCTAAGATATTGAAACACAGTGATAAAAAGAAGACTGGTAAGTTGGACTTCATTAAAACTAAAATCTTGGGGCACCTGGGTGGCTCAGTCGGATAAGCGTCAACACTTTTTTTTTTTTTTTTAATTTTATTTATTTATTTAAGAGAGAGAGAAAGAGAGCAAGCCTGGGGAGGGGGGAGGAACAGAGGGAGAAGCAGACTCCCTGCTGAGCAGGGACCCTGATGCCGGGCTTGATCCCAGGACCTGGAGATCATGACCTGAGCCGAAGGCAGACGCTTAACTGACTGAGCCACCCAGGCACCTGAATGAATAAAAAATCTTAAAAAAAAAGGGAGGGAGAACTGAAAATTTAAGTCCACACAAAACCCATACACAAATGCTGATAACAACATGATTAATAATAGCCCCAAAGTGGAAAAAACCCGAATGTCCATCAGATAAATGGATACAATGGAATATTATTCAGCCATAAACATGAATGAAGTACTTATATATGCTAGATGAAGGATGAACTTTAAAAATCTTTATGCCAAGTGAAAGCAGTCATAAAATACCAGGTCTCATTTATATAAATGTCCAGAATGGCAAATCTATAGAGACAAAAGCAGATTAGTGGCTGGAAGAGGTTGCGGGTAAGGAAGAACAGAATGAAGAATGAATGCTAATGAATACAAACAAGGTTTCTTTAAGGAGTGATGAAAATTAAATTAGGGTTATGGTTTGTTCTGTAAGTACAGAAGAAAACCACTGAACTGTATACTGTACTTTTTAAAAAATATTTTATTTATTTGACAGAGAGAGCACAAGTAGGCAGAGCAGTAGACAGAAGGAGAAACAGGTCTCTGCTGAGCAGAGAGCCTGATGTGGGGCTCGATCCCAGGACCCTGGGATCATGACCTGAGCCAAAGGCAGCTGCTTAACCGACTGAGCCACTCGGGCACCCCATGAACTGTATACTTTAAATGGGTGAACTTTATAGTATGTAAATTATATCTCAATAAAATTGTTTTTAAAAAAGTGCTTACACTCCAATTATAATACAAGTAACATCAGAAAACTTTAAAGACTCTTTTTTGGTGTTATTTCCATATAACCGTCACTGGGGACAGACATGCTGGAGGTTGTCAAGGATTCAATAGCATTTCTGTCAAAACCTTTTTCAGAATCAAAAAATTAAGTGGCTAATTGCACTACTGGGTATTTACTCCAAAGATACAGACGTAGTGAAGAGAAGGGCCATATGCACCCCAATGTTCATAGCAGCAATGTCCACAATAGCTAAATCGTGGAAGGAGCCGAGATGCCCTTCAACAGATGACTGGATTAAGAAGTTGTGGTCCATATATACAATGGAATATTACTCAGCTATCAGAAAGAACGAGTTCTCAACATTTGCTACAACATGGATGGCACTGGAGGAGATAATGCTAAGTGAAATAAGTCAAGCAGAGAAAGACAACTATCATATGATTTCTCTCATCTATGGAACATAAGAACTAGGATGATCGGTAGGGGAAGAAAGGGATAAAGAAAGGGGGGGTAATCAGAAGGGGGAATGAAACATGAGAGACTATGGACTATGAGAAACAAACTGAGGACTTCAGAGGGGAGGGGGGTGGGGGAATGGAATAGACCGGTGATGGGTAGTAAGGAGGGCACGTATTGCATGGTGCACTGGGTGTTATACACAACTAATGAATCATCGAGCCTTACATCGGAAACCGGGGATGTACTGCATGGTGACTAACATAATATAATAAAAAATCATTTAAAAAAAAAAATTAAGTGGCTAGACTGTGGACACTAAACATGACATCCGTTTTGGCTTATCCTACATCTCGTCCTCAGAAAGACGTGCAATGGGTTAGCAACATTGTAATGTCTTATAAAAGGAAGCTCTCCTGTGTGGGAGCTCACGAAGACTACCTACAGGGAGGAGGACAGCACACAACCCTACAAGCTACTGTCACCTCCTCAGCTTCCCTGACCACTGAACATCTGGCTTTCCAAACTACAAATGAATTAACAATGAAAAAGGATTCAACTCCTTAACTGGAACTCCCACATACTGCCGGTTCCAAAGGGTACGACCATTCTGGAAAACTGGGAGTTCCTTGTAAAATAAACACACTTTCCAAATGACCCAGCTGTGTCATGCCAAGGTATTTGTCCAGGTGAAATGACAACTCACGTTCACACAAAACCTTGTACACAAGCGTTCATTGTAGCTTTACGCATAATTGCCAAAAGTGGAAACTCAAATTTCCCTCAAATGGGAAATAAACAAGCTGTGATACAACCAGACAACCGGATACTCTTCAGCAAGAAGAAGCATGGAGTATTGATACCCACAGTTGTATGGATGAAACTACAGGGACAGAAAAAAGATCAGTGGCTGCTAATGGCTGAGGCTGGCAGGAGGGACGCAGTACAAAAGAAGCCTGTGAGAAATCACTGGGGTGATGGAAATGTTCTTTATCTTGACTGTGGTGATAGTTACACAACTGCTTTTGTCAAAACTTACAGGGCTGTACACATACACAAAAGGGTGAATTTTAGTGTAGATAAGTTATACCTTAATTTTTAAAAAAGATTTATTTATTTATTTGACAAAAGTGAGAGAGCACAAGCAGGGAGAGCGGCAGAGGGAGAGGGAGAAGCAGGCTCCCCGCTGAGCAGGGAGCCCAATGCAGGGCTTGATCCCAGGACCCTGGGATCATGACTTGAACCGAAGGTAGAAACTTAAACGACTGAGCCACTCAGGGGCCCCTGTACCTTAATTTAAAAAAGGTTAAAAAAAAAAAATTCAGTTCCCAAAATGTCTACACTTCTTTCATGTTGTCTATTAAATGGGTGTGGTACTGGCTGATTTTTCAACTTTTCTCCCCCTAAAATGTAAATTACAGGACAATGACATAAATAGGGAATATAAGCAGGAGATATTCTTTCCAAATTGTATATATTTAAAAAATAATCAATAAACTCCAAGAATCTAGATGCATATAAAGCATAAGGAGTTTATTGATGGGGTTCTTTCCATCCACTTATAATGTTTAATTTATTCGTATGACAGACATAGAGGGCTTTAAAAGATTGTTTCAACTCTAATTCTTCTAAATAATTCAAACTATCTAGTTCCAAAAATTATATAAGGTATCTTTTCCCTCCTTGACCGCTTTCACTTCTGCCTCAAAATGTATTTCCTCAAATGCTCTTCCAATTTCTTGTGACTCCTACTTCAGAGAATTCCTAAATAAGCCTTCACAGAGATTGCTACTGTGGGAATTAAGTCAGAACCTTCCCAAACCAAGCCAGTTACAGGGAACTTGGGGAAAAACAAACCACAACGGAAACAGACAAAAAAAAACTTGACAATGTCAGTTCTATAAAATATTAAACAGAATTATGGTGAAAAAGCCACATTAGAAAAGCCACAATAGGGGCGCCTGGGTGGCACAGCGGTTAAGCGTCTGCCTTCAGCTCAGGGCGTGATCCCGGCGTTATGGGATCGAGCCCCGCATCAGGCTCCTCCGCTGGGAGCCTGCTTCTTCCTCTCCCACTCCCCCTGCTTGTGTTCCCTCTCTCGCTGGCTGTCTCTCTCTGTCAAATAAATAAATAAAATCTTAAAAAAAAAAAAAAAAGAAAGAAAAAAAAAGAAAAGCCACAATAGTAGAGAGAGGCAGGAGAGTGTCTTACAGGAGGACATCGTCCCTTTGTGAAATGGCCCCTCAACCAACATCCATCACTGCTCCCTCATGCCCACTTGTCACAGGCCGGCCCTACGGCAATCAAGAAGTAAGGAACGACCTGCAAAATAGCATCCTACCAATTAAGGACGACTTTTGGTTAACACAAATGTCCTTTTAAAGCATTAAGCTTGTTCTGATTTCACCTGAGCCACAGCAGACATAACTGTAAAGAACCTAAAAATTCTGACTGTGAATGGGGCATTTATTTAGAGAAGGAAGAACACCGCACCAAGGGGAGAGTGTGGCAGTCTTAGGTTCACATGCTGAACACCTCAGAGCAGGGGACCCAAATTCATTCCTCAGCAAATTTCTAAATTATCACACAGTGCTGACCTTGGAGGTACCCCCATTCAGAATAAGCAAAACTGAATATAAATAAAACTACGTAAGCAATTTGCACAGCATTCAACAGAGCAGACATTTAAAACAAAAGTAGGAAGGGAATACTAGTTTTTATCAGGAAAATCTATGTCTAAAATGTGTGGGACCAGGATCTGGGGCAGAGTGAAAATTCTGCAGCTGGGGCCCCCAGAAAGAGTGTACAACTAAGTTTCCAAGAAACATCATTAATTCTCAATTCTGTAGTAAATGACAGGTTGTCAGACGCTTTACCTTAACCCTGGCAAAGCGAGCTGAGATGCTGGCCACACTATAGAACCGTATGTGCGTCTGTTTAACTGAAATCGTGGTGGCAGCTTGTGTGTTCATTTCTTTCACGTACCTGCCTTCATAGAACCTTCCTGTTTGCCTTGCTATGATTGGTTGGGCGGAGCCTGTTTCCTCATGTGTAACAAAGGGACACCTTGGAAGGCTGTTTGGGGACTGAGTGGAAGAACATATCACAGTCAGGCACCAGGTCACTGCTGCTAAAAACTCTAGTAGAGTTGTTGTTTTCAAGTTCCTCCATCTATAACTGAGAACCTTGCACATGGCTTTGGGGAAAGAAAAATAATTCATTTCCCCAATTTAAGTCATTAAAGAATGGTATTGGCTCAGGAAGAAAAATACCACAAAATAGTTTATCTGAGAATACTTTTCAGAAGAGCTCATCTTATCCACGTCCAATGTAGACCAGATTTTTAGGTGGATAGTAACTAGGTAAGTCTGAAAAGGCAGATTTTCTCATAGAAAATAACTGATTCTCCTGTTTTTGTTTGTTTTTATATTTTTTAAAGATTTTATTTTTTTAAGTAATTGCTATACCCAACGTGGGGCTCGAACCTACAACCCCGAAATCAAGAGTTACATACTCTATCGACCGAGTCAACCAGGCATCATTTTTTTTCCCTTTATCAAGTAATCTCTCTGCCCAACATGGGGCTCAAACTCATGACCCTGAGATCAAGAGTCGCATGCTCTACCAATTGAGCCAGTCAGGCACCCCCTAATTCTTCTGTTAAAAGGTCAGTTCAGTTGTTAAATGAAAGTGTAGTTCAACAAATAGACACTAAACTTGTGCTAAGATGTGGGTGAAAACATATCAAATATACCAAAGACTCAATATAGCAATACCAGAGCCCTGCTGAAAAGATATTTGGGGCGGGGCTGGGGGGGGTGCTAAAATGGTCCCAAGTAAGGCCCTAGGAACTGGGCGAGGCATGTACAAAAGGATATTTCTCATCTTCAGAGTTTTAGTCTACACTGGACAGCCAAGCCTTTGAGCCACAGAGGAAATCTCCAGCAGCAGGAAGCAGGGTGATAAACTGGGACAAGTGCCCTTTCTCATAAGGACAATTTGTGCTTCCTTTTCAGTCTGGGCTGCCAAGAAGCAGAGTCAAATCTGATATTTTATCACAGTAACAGAATGTTCGTATAATTAAACATACTTGCTGTATTTTCCCCTTTTTTGTGGTTTTGATTACTCTATATTTCTAACTTGAATTACATAATATATACACATAGTCCTCTCTAAAGTTACTACCTAAGATTATTTTCAGCCTGGGGAGAAAATCTTGGTTCAGCACTCTCTTTCTTTGGGTCTCAATCAATCAGTCTAAAGGTGATATCTCAGATGCCTATATTTTGAGGAGCAAAACAAAGTAATGGAAATGAAACTGCTTTGACAGTTCTCAAGATGACCTGGAGCAAACACTTTCTCCCATCCCTGCCCAGGGGAATAGGAACAGGATGCACTCCACGGTGCTGAACAGGACTGGGTCAATTCCTCCCCACTCATGTTAACCTTTCCAAAAAGGAAGTTTAGTTTTATAAAATCAAATAAAAGATTTCACATCAATAGGGACTCATTATATAAAAGGGGAGAAGCAAACTACTGTCAAAATTAAGGTACTGCTTGGGGTGGCTGGCTGGCTTAATTGGAAGAGCAGGTGACTCTTGATCTCAGGGCTGTGAGTTTGAGCCCCACATTGGGGGCAGAGTTTACTTAAAAACAAAAAACAGGGGCACGTGGGTGGCTCAGTTGGTTAAGCGGCTGCCTTTGGTTCAGGTCATGATCTCAGGGTCCCCGGATCGAGCCCCACATCGGGCTCCCTGCTCAGCAGCGACTCTGCTTCTCCCTCTGTCCGTCCCCCACCCTCTTGCTTGCTTGAGTGCACTCTCTTTCTCTCTCTCAAAGAAATAAAAAAATTTTTTAAAAAGTTAAAAAAATTAAAACAAAAAACCAAAAACCCCAAGAAAACCTAAGGTACTGCTCAATAATATTAGGTGTCTTCAAGTATGCCAATGGGCAATATCAAGAATTTCTACCATTAAGTCCATCTTGCAAGGCAGGGACTTGCATTCCCAATGCAAAATAGAAACTGTGAACTAAAACACTGTGTGTAGTAAGTGGAAAAAGGAAAAGACTGGAGAAAAATAAATACCTTTGCTCCTCAGACAGTCTTCAGGGAGGCCCGTGCATAAACGTTCTTTGCTTGACTGCATCAGGAGGTCTTCCTGCAGGAAGAAAATCCAGTGGTCAGGGAGAATTCAGAGATACCTGAACTCATGAATGCAAATTACCGTCTGAGAAACTTCTTTATGACTCCTGGAAATTTGCTAGCAGTCACAAGGATTGGCAACTGAAGGAAACCTTAAATTTAAAGAAATAAAATCAATAAAAACTGCCACTTCTCTAGAATTTGAGCTTGAAAAGCCAAGTTTCCTGAGGTCTGGCTAATAACAGAGGCTTAAAATGCTGACGCTATTAAATATCTTCTGAATCAAGAAACACATTGCTGTAACGTAACATTAATTTCACCCGAAAGGAAAATATCACCAAACTGGATGTATCTCAATCCTCAACCATCCTAGAGGTCATGTATGCATTTTCTTCCCAAACTTCTTAGAAGGGCTAGTTTTTCTTTTCATCTCCCTTCACTGGAGGGAGAGCATGCAAAGGAGAACACCATCACTGACAACCAGCTTTTTCCTACAGAAGAAATTCAGAAAAATGGGAAGGGTCAGTAGCAGAATGTGCATGTCATGGCAGCAAATGGCTTCAAGCCCCACGAGGGAAGGTCTACCAGCTAGGAGACACTGACAGAACTAAGATCGCTGCTTATGCTAAGCTCTCCTTCTAAGTCACCTCTCTTCCTCTGCCCTAAAATTTAAGGGTTTTTTTTCACACTAATTTAATTGGTAAGTGAAAGATACTGACATGGTACGCATCTAAATCCACAGATAGTGGTAATATTACTATAACTTTCAATAATTTTTAGAGCACTTCAAACAAACTCAAAGCTAGTAGAAGCCATTTGGACCCTAAGCAAAGTTCTGTGGTGGAAACAGAACCCAGGATGGGGAGGAAAGATAAAAGCAGTGGCAAGAACAGGTGGATACAGGCAGAAATAAAACATTATCATTGGAACTGAGAGCATGGACTATCATATGTGAAGCAGGACTATTTTTTCATTTCCTTAGTGTGGAATACTTTTGCAAAGCATGAACTTAAAAACAAGTTATCTTCCAGATAATTTATGGTAACACTACCACGTTTGACAAAGAAGTATGAGTTCTAGCATGATGCCAGACCAAATTTATTTGCAAAGGAGGAGAAGAGAAAGCTCTTACTTACCATAAAACAAATGATGGAATTAGAAAATCACCACTGGGAGACCATCACAGTAATGATCTCAACCAACAATCATCAATGGATGTTAAAACTAGTGGTTAAAAGTGTGAATGAGAAACAGAAATATTTACATGGTCTCAAAAGTATCTCTTCACAAGATATTTAAAAATTCCATCAGGGTAAATAGTAACTTCGCAGTGGAGAAAGCTAGCAGACCCCACTGGAACCAATGATGGACTTCACCTCCCAGGAATGAAGCACCCCAAAGCCACGTGCCTCCTGAGAGGATGGACCAAGAAGGACCAGCATCACTTCGGTGGGATTCCTGCTGCCAAAATGCATAATCAGAATCTAATCTGAGAAAACATCAGACAAGTCCAAATTGAGGGAAATTCTGCAAAATAAGTGGCCTGTATTCTTCACAAGTGTCAAGGTCATGGGCTGAGGAACTGTACCATGTTATAGGAGACTAAAGAGACATGCCAACTGAATGCCCCAAGTGATCCTAGATTTTTCTTAGACCAAAAAAAAAAAACCATTTTCTTTTGCTACAAAAGACATCAGTGCAACAATTGGTCAAATTCAAATATAGTCTGTAGATTAAATAAAAATACTTGGATCAGGGGCACCCGGGTGGCTCAGTCGTTAAGCGTCTGCCTTCAGCTCAGGGCGTGATCCCAGGCTCCTGGGATCCACCCCCGCATCAGGCTCCCTGATCCGCCAGGGGCCTGCTTCCTCCTCTCCCACTCCCCCTGTTTGTGTTCCCTCTCTCACTGGCTGTCTCTCTCTGTGTTAAATAAATAAATAAAATCTTAAAAAAAAAAAAAACTTGGATCAGTGTTAATTGCTTAATTTTGATCAACATACTGTGGGCATGTATCAGAATGTCTTTGTTTGCTAGTAAATACACACTGTAATATTTGGGCATCATGTCTGCAACTATACTCTGAAATCATTCAGAAAAAAAAAAAAAAGCAAATGTGGTAAAATGTTAACACGAGGAATTTGCATGAAGGGTATATGGGAATTCTTTGTACTAGTTGTGCAAGTTTTCAGTCTCGAATTATTTAAAATAAGTAGTTACAGAAACATCTTTATTTGTAGTTACATTTGATCCTTTCTCCAAAATGATACTTCTCTTGCTGTTCCAGTTCTCAGGCTGAATGTTTGGGGTGTGACATTAGATGCTATTTAGAATTATTTTTTCAGGTTAATACTTTATGGAAAACACAGAGTGCTGGAGTAAAAGATTATGGGATGAAGAGTCAGACAGGGCTCTGTTCCAACTGCAGGACTCCTACCTACTAGCTATATATATATATAGCACTAAGAACAAGCTTAAAGTGGCTGTAAGAATAAATGGGGACCACAGTAACAGCTAGCAAGACACCCTGTCAGCACTGGGTGTTCCATGAACAGAAGCTCCTATCATCCATTAGACCTTAGACACTTGTTATCCCTTTCTGTGAGAAAAGCCAAATAGAACTATCACCAACAACAGATCCTAGGATGTCATCTGGAGTGACTAAGCTTTTCTGGGCCTGCAAAGTAAGAGCTGAGCTCAGGTCAGCAATACATAGGTTCGATATAGTTCCTTCAGAATGAACTGTGATGAGCTTGTACAACTAACCATACTGACTCCTGCCCCTGGAGGGGCTGCTGGAATTTTAGTTTTGCTCCACCTGCTGCTCTAAGGTTCTTAGCTGGAGGACTCAAAATACCCTGGTGGAGTGCCAAGCCAGCTGCTTCAGCCAAGTCCCCTTCTTCTTGGTTAGTCATTATTTGTAATAGGGAAGGAGAGAAGCAGAAGCTAGGAGTAAGTGATTCCCCTCTCCCTCTGCCTTGCTGACGTCTCTTAAAAAGTTCTGAGTTAAGAACCTTAAGATGGTTGAAGGCCCTATAAAGTCTGAAGTCTCAAATATGATTAGAAATTGACTGGGTTGAAAAGAAAACAGAGTGTGAGGCTGAGGTCGGATGTGAGACCCCTCCCCCCCAAACACCATAGTGGTGGGTAATCTCCATATCAGGTGGGAACTCTACCAAGTGTGGGCCTTTAGTGCAGATGACAGAACAGAAGAGCCCACCTGTAAGCAGTGGACATGTAGCATCATGATCCTGTCATTCCCCCAACCCTCTCAAGGTCAGCTAATCATATAATAAACATTTGTAGAAATTTACCAATTTCCTTTTCCTATAATATTATATAGGCTAAATGTTCTTTCAGGACTTTTAGAGGTAGAGTCCTAAATATTTTCTCTTCCACCTAGATTCTGCAAAATCTATTTTGAATGAATCAACTTCCAAGATGAAAGTTCACATGGATCCTTCTTTCACCATCAAGTGAGATAAGTACTATGGTTTATAATACTCTATTAGCTGTATAAAGTAAGAAATGTCACAGAACAGTACAAACTCATTTTTCAAATCGACAGCAAACAGATTCTCTGCCTTGCACATCCAATATACCATCCTCCTGGAAGTGCTTGGACTCAAAATCAACTCTTGATACTTCAAAGTTGTGGCAGATTTTAGAAAGGTCTTGAAAAGTCATTCTTACTGTTCATCTGTAATCTTATATCCTATTAAAAGTTGTATGTCCTGGAAAGGATGCAATTCTCTGATTCAGTCGTGTGAGACTAGTTTGAGTAGGAGAACAACACAAATATCTAAAGGAAGGAAATGAATATATGTCAGGCTCTTCAGCTTTCATATGCAGGGTAAATTACAAGCTCCTCGGGGCCTGATTTATCTCTGAGCTGTGCGCCTCGCTCGTAACCAGACTCCACTGAACTCCAAACTTGAACTTCCTGAGCTGGAGGAGGAGGCAGATGAGTAAGGAAGGGCAGTGACCACCCCATCTTCAGACGGGACTGTCTATACACTGAAGTGTGCAATGACGGGGCAACAATATGGAGCAAGTGAGAGTCTTCCTACTACCTGGCATTTGTGGAAATAGCCATGATTATGTTCACAGTGAAGAAGACTCTGAAAATAAAAGACACCTTCGTGTCTCTAGATGGATCTTTCAGTTTCCTACCCCTGCATATTTAGAAAGGAACAGCTGTAGAACAGTAACTTTAAATCATCCTTACAGAGCTTAAAATGTATTTCGATTCAGGGAAACAACTGCTGACTTTAAATAAGGTACTGATCACCTTAGTGGGAAAGGCATTTGATAACAATCACCGCCCCCCCCCCCAATGATTACCTGAGAACTGCTGTAAAAATTAGGAGAAAGTTCTATCTTAGTCTCAGCAATATGCCACTGGTGCTTTGGGCAGTTTTCTGTCACTTTTAAAAACGTGAGATGTCAAAGGGCAAACAATCGCTGTGGGGCAACAGCACCCTGGCAGACCTGGAGAACAGGTTATGGCCACCAGTTTCACTAATAACAGCATGAAGTTCAGATTTTTTCCACCCTTAGAGCACCGAAAGTGAGTTCTCTCCACCAAGACATCCTTTCAAGCAATAGCAAGCTCCTATACTCTACCGCAAATTTCCTGTAGGATCACAGACTCTTAGGGTAAGAAGTAAATAAGCTTAATGGGCATTTAGTTGAATAGGCTTTCATTTAAGTGAAGTCACACAAATTGCACAAGATTGGGTCTGATGAACATGCCATTAAGATAGCTTCAAATATCTGTCAAAAATGTTGACTGACTCTTCGTGTGTACAACAGATAACACACAAATCAGAACTTTTTCTGTGTCTATGTTGAGCACAAATAAAGTATCATATCCTCGAACCAAAGCTTTTATAGCATATTCAATCCAGGCACATCAACCACTATGAGAGGGGGGAAAAAAAGTAAAATATATAAAAACTTAAACACCCTACAGCTTATATCTAAGGACCAGGAAAAAACAAAAGAAGGGGGAAAAAAACCCCACCACACACTGTATAAAGAGTTTCCAATGATAAATCATATACATGGAATATCACATACCCATCTCTTTCTTATTCTTAAATAACACCAGGGTTGTCCACATCCTGGCTGGTAACCTCTGCGTGTACCAGAGTTGTCGACCTTTGTCCTACAAGTGAGTTCAGAACTGAATTCTTTCTTTCACCATTCAGTCTGGCTCTTGCAGCTGTCCCCGCCACTGAGCCTGTTCTGATACTGTCCCCTCCTTCCTTTTTGCCTTTCTTCTCTCTTCCTAACAGAGTGGTTTCCTGATCAAAGCATCAAATTATTAGTTACAAGCTTTTATGCCTTTTTGACACAATCATAAGGCAGGAAAGAATTATTTTTTGCTGGTTTTCCTTTTCACGATTCAAGTATTTCATGGTTAAAATATTTACATTTTTTAAGTGGATCTTTAAAAAAATGTTAAGTGCAGTCACAAAAGGACAAAGACTATAATTCCACTTAGATGAGGTCCCGAGAGTGGACAGACAGAAAGGAGAATGATGGTAGTCAGAGACTGGGGAGATGGTGTTATGGGGAGTTAGCATTTAATAGGTACAGAATTCCAGCTTGGGAAGACGAAAACAGTTCTGCAGATGGACGCTGTTGATGGTTATACAACAATGTGAATGTGCTTAATGCCACTGAACTGTACATTAACAAATGATTAAAATGGTAAATTTTACATTATGTGCATTTACCACAAAAAAAAGCAAAAAAAAGTTAACACATTTAAAAATAAGTTGCCTCATAAAATAACACATATTTTGTTTTTTCTGTTAACAACAACAAAAACCTATAATGACTTGAAATGAGATTAAGCAAGTGAATGAATTAAACAAGTGAATTAAAACCAGTTTAGGCTTCATCAGAAACCATGATATAGGAAAGTGCAAACGTCTAAAAATGAGCGCAGTCCTTCTTCTTGAACTAGGAAATTCACCAAGCAAACTGGACTCTGTTGAATTCATTCGATGCATGACCTGGAAGCCTCGGTGGCTGTCTTTCACAATTACAGCAAGTTCTTATTGCTGGAGCCAGGTTCTGAAGTCACTACCTTTCCTGTCGTGATGGATTTTGGTCCAGAGGGAACAGAGAGGAGTGGAAGTAGTAATCTTTGAGTACTACTGTGCCACAAACCTAAGGCGGTGGCCAACTGGGCCTCTTTGCTGGTTTGAGATGAGGAACAGCTGAAGGAAGGAAAAGAACTTTGTGGAACGCTGCTAAAGGCTATTAGAAATAAATCACAGAACCTTGGGATGGGAAAAGAACAGTTCTCCGGTTGCATGTCCAAACTAGAACCCCCTCTGCTATATTCCTGTCATTCAGTCATTCAGCCTCTTCATAAACATGACTTCCCCACACAAACTAACCCATTTCTAAACTGGCCTAGATGTGAAAAAGTACCTTTCCTATTGACTTAAATTCTGTCCCCCTCAAGCAAGAAGGGTTTTCTTGGTTGTTTTTACTGTTTAAAACTTTTAAATGTTTTAAACAATTGACTTAGAGGTAATTTCTCTCAGATGTATAAAAAAATAGTTTGCCAATGAATCATGGAACACTACATCAAAAGCTAATGATGTACTTACTGTATAGTGAATAATATATTATATTTTTTTTAAAATAAAGTTTGCAAAGACTGTTCAAAAAATTTTCTGTAGTCTTCATCCAGCTTCCCTTAGTATTACTATATTACACATAACCACCAAATAGTTATCAAGACAGTAAACTACTATTAATAATAATACTAACTACAGAATTTACTCAAATCTTATTAATGGCTTCCTAAAGTCCTTTTTCAGGACCTGGATCCAATTCAGGCTCCCATGATCCATTTAGTCATCACATCTCCTTAAGTTCTCCCTTAAACTGAGATAGTTCTTCAGATATTCATCTTTTGTAACTTTGACACTTTTGAAAAGAAAGTCCCTCGATTTGGGTTTGATGTTTCATCAGTAGATTCTGGTTATGCATTCTGGGGGCAGGAATTTCACAGAAGTGATGCTGGTTCTTGGTGGATCCTCTCAGGAGGTACATGGCTTTGCGGGGGGGTGGGGGGGGGCTCATTCCTGTGGAGGTGAACTTCTAACACTTGGTTCGGGTAGGGTCTGTCAGGTTTCTCCACTGTGATTATTTTCTCCTTTGTATACCTTGTAACGATTCTATTACTGGCTAATTACTAAGTATCTTATAGGGGAGCTATTTGGAGACAATGTAAATATTTGTTCCTCACTTAAACTTTAAGCCACTAGTTTTAACATCCACTGAGGATTCTTGCTTGAGATGATTATTACTGTGATGGTTGCCAAATGGAGATTTATTTCCATGATTCCTTTTATATTTATGAATTAGAATTAAGAGCTTTCTTTTTTCAAGTTATTTATTCAATTATTTTATATCAGCATGGGCTCATGATACCTGCTTTATTCTATGGGTTATAATTCATTATCATTATTTAAGTTCAAACAGTACCAGTCTCAGCCACTGGGAGTCCTTTCAAGTTGGCTCCTGTGTCCTTTTGTTATGTCTCCTAATTTTCTGAGCAATTAACCATAAATTGTTCCAAGCTCATCCTGTGCCAGCCTCCAAAACATTTCCCCAAAAAGGCTTGGTTCCTTTAATTGGAAAATGTTATTCAGAAACCAAGAACTGGGTGCTCACTGTTATGAATGAAGTGTCACTGCCTCTAGACCCGACCTCACATACCCATATAGTATACATTTCTGTAGCTATCTACGTATATTAAAAACTGGAAGTTCATACTGATAACTTCAATTCTAGTTCCACACCACAGGGTTCATTCTAGCCCTCAACCCACCCCCATCTATAATTTAGTTGTTAGTGAGAAACCTGGCTCACTCTCATTATCCACAATATTTACCTATTTGCTCAATCCTAGAACACACATAAAGCAGTTTAGGAATTGCTAAGCCACACCCCTGTGAAAAATAAATTTACTAAAGTTTGGGGTGGCTCAGTTAGTTGAGTGTCTGACTCTTGATTTCGGCTCAGGTAAGGAGATCGAGCTCCACACTGGGCTCTGCGCTGGGCATGAAGCCTGCTTAAGATTCTCTCTTTCTCCCTCTCACTCTGTCCCCCCTTCCCTGCTCTTTCTCAAAAAGAAAAAAAAAAGCTTTGGGTTTATTGGATAGACTTAAAAGTATATAGTCAAAATACTGTTTCCCAAAGGTACTTGGCTTACTTTTCTTCTTCATCTCCCCCCTTAGTGTGGTTTCATTATTCATTTGTAATACAGTTAAGAGTCACTGTTAGAATCTTTATTCAATTCTGGGTTCCTCTCACATTCTGGTTGTCTAATTATTTTTCAAGTACAGACTCAGAAATATACAAAAAGATGTACTCAGAGAAGTGTCACTTCCTTCTGTTCCTTCTATCCCATTCCCACTTTCTCTACCCTGCTCCCACTTCTTATGGGTAACCAAACCCATTCATTTCTGGTTTATCTTTCCTATGTGTACGCATGTGTGTTTTATACAAACAAGCAGATATTTGTATACTTATCTCCCCTTCTTTCTTGAATGAAAGAGGGTATACAACAGATGTTTACTTGCCCTCTCCTGCAGAAGACAGTTAACATAGCAGGCCTGTTACCCTTAGAAAGGCCTGCTTGCAAGGGTGGCCTTGGCTCATGTGGGAACTTAGATTTTGGGAAAGTTCCCAACATTCCCTAATGGTAAGAGCGGCTTGGTGCACCCATATAATAATGGGGTTTATGTTGAACACCTGCTTTTCTTCTGGAAGTGTGGAATTTTGGTATGTGCCAGGCAGAGGATGCCCATGGGACCAGACCCCAGTAAAAACTCTGGGTTCTAAAAAGCTTCCATGGTAGACCACATTTCACATATGTTGTCACAGTTTGTTCCTGGAGAAGGCTGTGTGTGTGTGTGTGTGTGTGTGTGTGTGTGTGTGTGACTACGGTGGGAGAGGACTCTTGAAAGCCAGCACCTGATATCTTCTGGACTTTGCACCATGCTTCCCCACTCATTGCTTTATATCCTTTGTTACAATTAATCTTTGCTACAAATATGACCATGCGCTGAGTCCTGTGAGTTACAGTGAATCCCCAAACCTGGAGGTGGTCTTGGGGAGCCATGACACACCTGGAAATCACTCCATATCGGTACGTGGAGATCCTCAATTCTTTATTACAGGTGCATAGTGCTCCACGTATGGATGTACCATATACATACTACAGTTTATTCAACCTTTCTCCTACATGTGGACATTTAGGTTGCTTCCAACATTTTGCAATGCTGCAAATAGTAACTTTGGGTATATGTATTTCTATAATTTGCAGGTATATATTCAGGGTAGATTCCAAGAAATGAGAGTGCTAGGTCAACAGGTCAGAGCATATGCTTTCTGGTTAGGTGCAGCCAAATTCCTCTTCTGAAAGTTTGTATCAGTATGCATTCCCACCAGCAATGAGTGAGAACACCTTTTTCCTCACAGCCTTGCCAATCAGATATGTTGCCATAATTTTCTATTTTCTCCAATCTAATAGGTAAAAAAGTGGTATTTCGACTGTTTAAAATTACATTTCTCTAATTATAAGTGAGGTTGACCATCTCTTCATGTGTTTAAGAACACACACACGAACACACACACACACACACACACACAGAAATGAATCATCTATTCAAGTCCTTCCTTGATTTTTCTATTGGGTTTTCCATTCCCCAATCTAAGAGTTCTTTGTATATTAGTGGGATGCCTGGCTGGCTTGGTCAGTAGAGCATGCGACTCTTGATCTCAGGGTTGTAAATTCAAACCCCACTGGGTGTAGAGATTACTTAAAAATAAAATCTTTAAAATAAGGAAAAGAGTTCTTTATGGCGTGCCTGGTGACTCAGTCGGTCAGGTCAAGATCCCAGGGTCTGGGAAGCAGCCCCGCACTGGGTGCAGGGAGCCTGCTTCTTCCTCTCCCTCTGCCCCTTTCCCTGTTTGTGCACTCTCTCTCTCTCATATAAAATCTTTTTTAAAAAAAGAGAGAGTTCTTTATATATTAGAGAGATAAGTCCTTTACCTGTGATATATATTGCAAAATGTTCTCCTAATTCACCAACTGTGTTCTGTTTGTGCTGTTTTGCCAATCTAGCAAGAATTCTTATCTTGATGTCCAAGGATGTCTGGGCTCTGCAAACCTTCTGAATTAGTAGTTTGCTTTTCTGAGAGATCTGTAGCATTCATTCAGATTTTCAAAGGGTCCTCTGACCTGAGAATGACTGAGCTATCACTATGTCTTCTACAGAGCCTGTGTCCAACAGAACCACTTCTGCTTGATAGCTTTCCAAATTCTTAAAGGCTTGCCTTGATTCTTCTTTCACAGGACACACCCAAGCAACTGGCCTCCAATGGTGTATTTTCAGGTTCTGTCATTAGTGTGAATTCTTTATCATGAACGCATTTCTGGTTTTCTATACTCTTCCTACACATGATACATGTGACACCAGGCTCAGCACATGGAGGAGAGGACAGGATCCACTCTGGCCAGTGACCCCAACACTGACACATTCCTTGCTTTCCCTCTGTCCTCCCCACCCCAGGGGCATCTTGAGCTCATCTGAGTGCTGGGGTGGGGAGAGGGGACTGCGAGTGTGATACTCTAACTACAGACTAACCAACACACAACAGACTACAACTGCTACTTCTCAGTCCAGGTAACACATTTCTGTTAATGTACATTTAAGAGCAAATGGGCTTTTCTTGGTGGCTATCCCACAAAGTCAATTCTAATTGACTAGCTAAAACCTATAGGTCTTTTGTTGCTCCAAAAGTACTTCTGCTTTTTTTTTTTCCCCCCACTTATGAAGTTCACTTTTTGGAACCAAGTAAAAAAGTCTTACATTTATAACTATTAAATTTCATTTTGCTTTACACAATTCAAAATAGTATTTATCTCAGGTGGAGCTGGGAGGGAGAAAGGGACAGTAATTTTCTAGATCGTAGGTTAGGAGGCATATATATGTGTGTATGTATTGTATTATGTACTTCATAATTTATGATATTTTTACTTTATACCAAATATTACATGAAAATTTAAGTAAATTACAGAAAATTTTCATCTTGTTAGACCAAGCCCACCATATCAAGAAGAAAGAAACTTTTAGATCCTGAATCTGTTACCTCACTTATATTTTTAAGGGTAGGTTATCATAGCATAAAACCTGGTATTTTACTTAATTACCGCTATCTAAAGATTCAACTATTCCTAACTATGGTCAATGCATGAAGCCTATTAACAACAATCGATTTTGCCCTGTAACCTGTGTAAACAAAATGACATATTTATAAGGTGGGAAATGGAGCTTAGCCCAGAAAACCCAGGGAATATGAATTTATTTGTGGGTCTAGAGTGGGGGTTGGCAAACTATAGCCCATGGGCCAGTACCTGTGTCTATATAAAAGGTTTACTGATATACAGCCACACTCATTCATGTATTGTCTATGCCTGCTTTCATGCTACAAGGGCAGAGCTGACTAGTTCTGACAGAGACCCTACCGCCTGCAAAGTCTGAAATATTTACTACATGGCCCTGTACAGAAAAAGTTTGCTGAACCCTGGTCTAAGGCACTATCCAGAGGAGAAAGCAAGTTTTCTAGTGTACTTGGCAGGTATATTCCTTTAGGAGTCTGGCTTCCTCAGGCTATCACAGCTCACTAAATCATTAGTCTTGCCTACCTGAACCCTATTATTCTAATTTCACACTTACAGAGAGAGATTTGATTTCCCATGTAGGCTTGCCTACGGGGAGAAGACATACTGACCAGCCAGTGTGACCATTTCTACAAAGTATTAACTCCACTTTTCACTGTGAATTACAGAACTGGCTTTCTGATTTATAGTTTAGTCTCTCATGAAGTGGATTAGCATGGGTCAGTCCTTTGGAGACAATAACCTCCGATACATTAAAAAATAAAAGTCAAGTCTCTGGACCTGCAATGTTAAGGACCAGCTCCCGAAATATGGAGATCCCTCTAGGGTATCCATTCTATGAAGCTCTACCTGGGTCAGCAGAGTCCCTCAGAGATATTTCTGTGACCTGTCCCTCCATCCTATTTGTGATGCTACCAAAACTTAAGGAATGAGTATCCACCATTTCTTAAAATCAGATGCAGAAATATCACATGACTACCAGAAGACTCAACATTCCACATATGGTAGCTGCTTCAGAGAAGTGACACTTTTTCCTTAGATAAGCACTTTCTCTTTTCAAGTGTCTGATGTGACACAAAGGTTTTGAAATATCATCAAAAGAAAGTTAACATCAAACTCAACATTTTGGAAATGTTTCAAGAACAAATCATAAGCTACCTGTCAGCATCTGTACTTTGTCATGTGAAGTGTTACTATGGAAAGCTGTCATTCACACTCATCTGAATTGAGATCTCACGTCTTACCTGACTTGGGCTGATCTTTTCTCCAGCAGCTGTGGAATGTTGATGTGGGTCTTCCTTTGCTCCCTCATAGGGGTCTCTTACAATTTCCGCCTGGTCCCCTTGATCTCTGAAGACCTTTAGCTCCATGCTCTTGGTTTTCTCTTCCCTATCCAAGATCCCCGAAGCCACAGAACCTCCTGCTGTGGAGTCCACCAGCCCACACCGCCCAGGCTCACCCCCATGATCCAAGGTGCCAGAAGTTTCTTCACAACAACTTTTCGCACGAGTCCTCTGCAGCTCCAAGGGCACTGCCCTACTCTGACTTATGAGAGAGCTTGAGACTCCGGGTTTTACATCTGGAATCACACTTGGCTCAGGGTCAGCATGAAGCTCTTTGGAGACACTCACAGGGAGTTCAGAGTATAATTCCTGTACCCCGGCAGACATGGAGGAATCAAGTGGAACTGGCTGAGTCTCTACTCCGGATGACAGCATTAGGGCAGATGGAAGATTATGGAGTCAAGTCTTTTACATCAAATGGTTCACCCTGACACAAATCAAAGGAAGGGATAAAAGTTTAAAACCTTGCAGGGTAGAAGAAAGCTGTTTCAGCTAAAACTGGCTAAAATAAGGACAATAAAAAATTTCTACCTCAAATGCTGACAACATCTGGCACCAAAACATCCTCCTTAAAGACTGTGACTTAGTGGAAAAATACATACCTTAAACCTTTAATAGACATCTGTCTAATCTCAATTCAAATACTGCCTTATGGGGCACCTGGGTGGCACAGCGGTTAAGCGTGTGCCTTCGGCTCAGGGAGTGATCCCGGCGTTCTGGGATCGAGCCCCACGTCAGGCTCCTCAGCTATGAGCCTGCTTCTTCCTCTCCCACTCCCCCTGCTTGTGTTCCCTCTCTCGCTGGCTGTCTCTATCTCTGTCGAATAAATAAATAAAAATTAAAAAAAAAAAAAAAGAAACAAAAAAACCCCAAATACTGCCTTATGAAAAATTCTCAGTTTAAACCTGGAGGGCCAGCAAATGTAGATGAGCATGTCTGAGCATCCAAGGATAGAAATGATGTAAATTAGAAGATAAAGATGATTTTCTACTTGTTTTCAGGGCATGAACCTTGCCTGTTTTGTTCATTACTATATCCCCACTGCCTGGGAGAGGAGCTCAGCACATAGAAGGTAGTCAGTAAATACTTGCTGAATGAACATATACTGAGGGATTCTGAGGAATTTAATATACTGACTTTTCCTCAACAATAATTCTCTATGAAAGGATGTTTAGAGACAACAGAATTCCATTCCTGTACTGCTTACCAAACACTTGAGCTGTGTCTACCCAGACTAGCACAAGACGCTACTAAACCAGACCTTCAGCAGAACCCTTTTATTCAGCATCTTGACATTTTCCAAGTGCCTTCATAGACACAACTAATTTGATTCTCACAACCCTGTGAGCAAAGTAGAGCAGCCATCACTATTCCGTTATAGATCCTAACATCACACTGAAGAGGTAAAAGTGACCTGCCTAAAATATTACAGGGTTAATCTGAGGAGGGGGGGTACCCAAGGGGCTTCCACAGTGTTGGGAATGTTTCACCTCTTGAGCTGAATAGCGAAAACATGAGTTATTTGCTAAAATATGCATATTTGTGTAGTTCATAAAACTACATTATTAAAGTTAACACACACACACACACACACACACACAGCTAGGGAATGGTACACTTGGAACTCGGGTTTCGTGATTGGTAACTCTTCCATTTTAGTCTACCAAATGTGTGCAGTTTCCACAACAAAATTCACTTTGACCTGACCAAGGTGGAAGCTGGTTAACCAAAGAAGATACTACATGATTTCATTCTTGATGCTTTCCCCTAATCCTAACAAAAGGAGAGAAGAGGTGAGAAATTTCCGGCAACTGAGTTCATAACAACGATTTACCTGAGGTATAGGCAAATCCCTTTGGCCAAAATGCACACATGAAAGGATATTGCAGAAAGCCAGCAGATTTCTACTCCTACCACTTTCTAACATCCATCTTTTCCCAAAATAAACATATTACATACAAGCAAAATCCATTGCTGGCTACCAAACTGTTTTGACTATTGAGTTTTCTCACCTTCTCTCCACTGACCACATTCAGATTTCTGAGCAGGAGGGACTCTCCAATACACCAAGTAAATCTTTACAACTCAGTTTCCTTGGACCCTGTCTCTATTCCTGCCCTGATTTTCTGGGGGAGCCCACACATGTCACTTATACAAAAGGCACTTGCCTCCAGGTCAAGAAGCACCTACTCCTTGAATATTCCTGGGTTTACAATCTTTCCTCCTTGCACAGAAGATCCCACTGATTGACGCATGCTATCAAGACTGAACCCGGGGCCCTGAGGCAGGATAGATAACAGGTCCTTTCGTTTTGGACCATTCTGCCTTTCTTCCGGTTTTCCAACGTGTAGTGGATAGTTTACCTACTCACATTACTATGCTTTCATCCACTGGGTGTCCTTAATGTTCTGAAGGGCTCCTCCCCAAAAATAAAAGTATATAACATGACACTACTAACTTAAATACTAGAAATTATAGGAAATCAGACTGCTGGTCCTTTAAGTTTAGAGAGCACAGGAGGGCCGATGAAAAAATCTGAATCCAAAAAAGCAGCAAGGAGAGATAAATTGTTGTGTCCAGGAGTATGGTGAGAATCAAACGAGACACTTTCATAACTGGTGCTGACAAAAACATATCCTTTTTGGAGCTACAATCTTCCCCTTTCTCCTCTAGCTCCTGGATATTTTTAGAGGCACTTTAGACTTTAGGCCACTTAGGGTGTGTGTGTGTGTATGTGGGGGTTAACAGCTAAAGCAGAATTGCTATTCAATGCCAAAAAAGGGGAGGAGGTGCTCAATTTTCATTTGGTTCAGTTTCCCTTTCACGACAACAGATACAATCCAGTTTTTGGTTATCATACCACATACAGACCAGAAGAGTAAGTGCAGGAAAGGATACTGTAAAAGATCAGGTTTGTTAACCGAGATGGGCTCTCTGGGTCTCTTGCTACCACCACGTGCTCAGAGTTCCTCTCCCTTACCCGCCACTAAGGTGTCAGTGTTCTCAAAAGTTTAATCTTTGACACGCCTCCCATTCCAGGCTTCACTCTTTTAATGACCTCACCTTTTTTTGCAGCTTTTCTGCTATGTGGATGACTCTAAACTGTCCCTTTAAGTATAGGTGACCACACGAGCCAACAATTGCACTCCCAGGTACACATGCACAAAAACTAGTAGACAAATGTTCATAGCAGCACTATTCACAATAGCCAAAAAGTGGAAACAGCTTATATGTCCATCAACTGATGAATGGATAAACAATGTGGTACATCCGTACAATGGAATATCACTTGGCTGTAAAAAGGAAGGAAATACTGATTTGTGATACAACATGGATGAACCTTGAAGACATTATGGTAAGTAAAACACACCAGTCACAAAGAACCATATAAAATCTCATATATATAAAATACCCGGAGCAGACAAATCTGTGGAGTTGGAAAGTGATTTAGTGGTTCCTTAGTGAGAGCTGGAAAAACTGGGAGTAACTGCTAATAGTTTTGGGGGCAATAAAAATGTTCTAAAGTTGATTGTGGTGATGGTTACACAACTCTGTGACTATGCTAAAAACCACTAAATTGTACAATTTAAGTTGGTAAATTGTATGATATGCAAATTATATCTGAAAGCTGATTTAAAACAAAAACAAAAACACCTGTCCCCAGCTCCCATCTTTTCTCAAATTCCTGACCTATGTTTCATTTATAAGGATGGCACCCCTCCCAAACTTAACATGTCTAAGATAGAACCCATTCAACCCAATGATAATTGAGTCTTACTACATAAAAACAGCTAAGAAAAACAAAGATGAGTAAGATGTTCTCAGTAAACTTACAAGCTTATTTTTTATCCTGTTGCCTCTCTCAGTAACAACACCCCCATTACTCTAGAGCTCAGACTTGAATCCCCAGACACAACTATATCTGACCTTCCTCCTGTTGTTCCATTAGCACTTGTAGCCCACAGACTCAACTCCTGCAGTGTCTCTAACAAATCCCACTCCTTTCCATTCCCATGGCCCTAATTCAGGATTTGTTCCAAACACAAGATCATGCACAAATACACATTTACTAAACAGATCTGTATCATGAAGAGGCAATATTGATAATCACAAAGAACGGTTCAAAATATTCTTCAAGGAAAACAGTGCTGTTACGTTTCTTATGCATGCATCTGTGCTGTAAACTGGCATTGGCCAAAACAGAATTTTAAAGCTTTGGTTCCCCCCTAAATAACTTCCAGTTTACGAAAGCCAACCACCACAAAGCTTTCACCTCTTGAATCTTCTGTTTGGTAAAGATATCATTCTAAGAATTTTCAACCTGTAAAACAACTAAGCACATTGGCTGTTGAAGCAAAACAGACTTCTCTCCTTTTCTCCTTGCCCTATCCTGGGTCCTTGAATTTCTGAGCAGTATCTGCAGTTGAGTCACCCAGAACAGTGGAGTGTCTCATCTGGACCCCTCAGAGTTGAAGTAATATTTAGATGTAAGCCTAGAGCAGCAGATTAAAATTATTCTTAGTTCACTAGCTTGCACCACCAAACTCTTATTTTAGCCATCTATCAAAATATTGGTAATGCCACAGACTGCAGGAACAGAACAAAATTTTAACCAGACATTCAAGTTTATTAAAACTAAATTTCTAAATATAATGGAACAATTAAAAATAATGGGGTAGAGAAACAACTCTACAAAGAAGGCTGCCTGGGATAGTTTATCAAACTAAACATCAGAACTCTTTTATTTTGGTAAAATATGCACATAGGAAAACTGTTTGAAAGAATATAATCCAAATATTAGCCGTATTACCCTGGGTGAGAGGATCACAAACAACTTATACGTTGTACTTTTTTTTTTTTTTACAGTAAGTATGTATTACTTCTGTTAAAACATTTTTAAACATTGTTTCCCAAGATCCAAATAGGAATAAAGAATAACTGGTAAGTGTATTATCCCTTTATTTTATCAGTATCTTTCCAAATGTCAGCTCTCTGCCTCAACCATAGAAGTTTTTACATTAAAGTGTTAAGTAAACCTCAAAAGGAAACAGTGAGTTATACATACTCATAAAATGAAGGCAGGGATTTATAGCTTAATCCTTACTAATGACTTATAACCAACCTACTTGGTGAGCACACTGGCTAATTACCTAGTTTGAGGTATAAGCAAAAAATAAATCATAGATTCACAAACAACTCTTACCAGCTGCTACTGGCTTGTCATCTTTACCATGACACAAATGAGTATTAGATTGTTTAGGGAATGGACTTATCCCTGAAAAAAGACCCATACTTATAGAGAGTATGCAGTAAAGTTATCCCAATAAAAGAAAAAATTGTTTTGAATTGAGAACAATCATTTCAAAACCTTTCTATGTCAAATGCAACAGCAATGCTGGGAAGCAGTCTAGTTGCTGGTCTCTGAACTGGGAGACCTCAGTCCCTATCCTGTGGGCTGTATGGCCTTGAATGTGTCACTTAAATTTCCTGGGCTTGTTTTTCACATGTAAAATGAACAAGTTAAACAAAATAACCTCAAAGGGTCCTGCCACCCATAAAAATCCCACGACTCTAAACGATCTAACTTTTATATATCTCTTTGTTTCTCGAAGTGCGTCTATAGATACCAACAATGGTGGTAGAGTTCCAACTAAGCCCCACTGCAGGCACTCAGGGCATAGGAGGTAATTTAAGAACACTTTACACACAAAAAAGATGGAAAGCTTTTTCTTAGTGGCAGCGCTAATTCCTATCCTACCAAATAACAAAAACATGAAGAAAAGAAAATAAACTACCAGTGAAAGATTAACGCTGCAGTTCTCAATCTCATCAGAATACATTTTATAATACTAAAAACCTGACAAAGTGCCCTTTCAGTTTAGCAGTTCAAACACCCCCTAAAACAAAAGTTCTGGGAGTACAAAGTTTACAGCAGTAAGTAAAACGTAGAAAAAAGAATCAAACAAAGAAAACATCAGAACAGAAAACCATGTGCCCAATAATCCCCAGTCTGAAGGTCTCCCCTCCCTTTAATTCCAATGCAAAAGCGCTGCTCAAAACGAAGAACAGTTAGTAACACCAGGCGCTGCCACACTTGTGTCAAGGGACAATACTCACAATATCGATCAGGCCCTCAGAAGTTCACAACACTCCTTTCACCTTGAGAAAGGGGCTTTCTTTTCCAAGATTCGGACACTGTAGCCAATGCCTCCATGAGAGCATTCGGAGAAGGGGGCTCTTCTTGAGGGACAGAGAAAGAAGAATCTTTTAACGAGATCTCTAGACAAACAGAAAGTCGGGTAGGGAAGTCTATATACTAAAGAGGGCCCAGCTCTTCAACATGGAGTGTGCAGGAAATCTCAGAAGCATCAAGCACTGTTTCCCTTTTCCTTCCTTTATTAGCATGCAGAAAAAGGATCCCTCTGTCTCCACATGGGGAGTGAAACAGTGAAAATGCTCCTGATTTCTGACAAAGGATTTCTGCATAAAAGATTTTCATTTCTTTTTAAAGGAAAAGGAGAAGGAAACCATCTGGGCCACTCTAAATACACTGCAGGAAAGAGTCCTCCTCTGAAAGGTAGAGAGTCTTTGAGAAAAGAAGTTGGAAGCTCCCTCTTTGAGGAGGGGGAGGTGTGCAGATAGCAGGAAGCTTTTTAATCACTACAGCAGGTAGGGGGAGTGGGAGAGGACATCTCTAACCAGTCAGAAAGAAGTGATAGCTTCTGTGGACAAAGGGAAGGCCGGCTTTTAGTATCAGTCCTGCCTCCCTCTTGGAGTACAGACCTGTTTCCAAAAACAAAGTCTTTTTCTCTTGCTTATTCTGAGGCCCTCTTTGTTAATTTGGGGAGCATGGAAAAATCTAAAGGGAGTAGAAATGCCTCTTTCTCCACCCCAGGGTGGGGAAAAGTCTCCTTTCCAGTGAGAACGGATGGCTTGAACACCTGAGATGTGGGCGTGGGGACGGGAGGAGGCATGCATGGAAAAATCTGGGTCTCTATGGAAGATACTAGTTTTCTTTCTTTAACAACAACAACAGCAGCAGCAGCAAATTAAGTAACAATGACAGCAACAATTTACCAAAAGCTTACAATGTCCTAAGCACTTACACAAATTCTCCCTTAGCCCTCAAGACAATGCTGTACAAAGAGGACCCAAATTAGAGATGGGCTAACTGAGACTCAGAAAGGTTAAACAACTAACCAAGGTCACGAAGATGGGAAGTGGGAGACAGACTTGCAACTACCACATTCCAGACGCCATGCTCTTAACTGTGCAAGGGAAAGGAGCTCGTTGCACACCAAGAGACTTGCGGGAAGAGAAGCGAGGCTCCCTCTGTGGACGTGATTGGGGGAGGGGGGGAAGAGACTGACTTCTAATACTACAAAGTAAATTCAGGGTCTTCCTCTTTATATCTATGGGCAAAGGTGAAAAATAAAAGAAAGAAGGTTAAGTCTCTCTTTTACAGGGAAGGAAGAAACCCCCCCCCCAACACTTTTAGGCAAGTTGAGCCTCGCTTTTCATCTGGGGAGTGCTGACCAAATCGGGGGAAAGGTCTTGTTGAGGGGTTTTATACTAGCCCTCCGATTGAAATAAGTTTAGAATCTCCCCCTCGCACCCCGGGCGCGGGTATCGCACCGCTGACAAAATGCACAGGAGATGGGGAAAAGCGTACGCCCACAACAAGGGGCGTCGCCCTCCTCGAGAAGTTGGGGGTCCCCCGCCGTATCGAGGTTGAAGAGGAGCATCTCTCCCCCGTCGGAGCCATGACTCGGAGAAGCCGTTTCCCCTTCTCGACGCGGGGCCTGGTCTCCTCCCTCTCCCCCGGTCGTTCCGCCGCCCGCAGAACAGCCTTCGTTCCCTTCGGCGCCCCAAGAGGGAGGGCCTGGGGCTCCCCTCACGCTGCAACGCGCCGGCGGAGGGGTCCCCCTCCCAGAGGTGGAGTGGGGCGGGCAGCGTCGACCAAGCCTTCCCGCCCCCGGCCTCTTACCCTGAGGCCTGCTCCGCGGCCCGCGCTCGCCCCGCCAGCCCGGCCTTTGCAGCCGCAGCCCCGTCGCAGGCAAAGCTACCTGAGCCTACCGAGCCGAGAGAGCCCGGAGGCGCTCCAGCCGCCACCGCCTGTTCGTCTCTATGGTTTTCTTCCTCTTCGCTCCTCCCCCCCGCACTTCCTCATCCGGGGCCCGAGCCAGCCATGCGGGCTCACCCACGTCCCGCCCCCGCATGGCGCGCGCGCAATCCTAGGGGAGGCTCTTCCCGCGTCAGGCCTCCGGCCGTGGGCCGGCCCTAACAGCCCTCTGCCCCGCCCCTGCGGCCCGGCTTCTTAAAGGGGAACACACCTTTTGCTCCAGCTCCGATTGGGCCCATTGTCTCCACTGCTGCTACCCTGGTCCAGTCCACTATTTTCCTGGCCTTATCGGCTGCAATTCTAGGGGATTCTCTCCGGCAGCCCAGGAGATCTTTTTATAACTTGAACCAGTGTGTTAGGTCATGTTAGGCCCCTGCTCCTTATTATTTTCTTTTCTTTTAGATTTTATTTATTTATTTATTTGAGAGAGAGAGAGAGAGAGAGAGAGAGAACAAGGAGGGGGAGCTGCAGGGGGAGGGAGAGGGATAAGCAGCCTCCCTGCTGAGAAAGGAGCCCAATGCAGGGCTCGAACCCGTCAGGACCTGAGCCGAAGTCAGACAATTGACTGAGCCATCCAGGTGCCCCCCCCCCCACTTCTAATCACATTGACCACTAAATCTAAAAGGCACCTCTGCCTCCAGTCCTGCAAGGCATCTTGTTTTAATTTCTTCAAGGCTTAAACACTGGCTGAAATTGCCACGTTGCATCTATTTATTGATTCGTTCATCATCTGTCCCTTCCTATGCTTGTTCATCATTCTGTGGTCAGCACATAGCATGGCCTGGGCCACAAGTAAACGTTCAACAGACATTTGAAGGAAGGAAAGAAAGTTTATTCAAAAGGTAATCAAAGGGGTGCCTTTGTGGCTCAGTCAATTAAGTGTCCAACTCTTGATTTTGGCTCAGGTCATGAGCTCAGGGTCATGATCTCAGGGCCGTGGCATCGAGCCTGTGTTGAGCCCCATGTGGGGCTCTGTGCTTGATGGGGAATCTGCTTGAGATTCTTTCCCTCTCCCTCTGCCCCTTCCTCCTGCTTGCTCACGCTCTCAGAAAAATTTAAAAAAATCTTAGAAGGGGGGGAGGGGAATTAAGGAATTTCCGAGAATGGAGTCCACTTGATCCAAATCACACAGCCTTGTATTAAATACAGAAAGCTGTTGCTTTTTGGACCTTATCAACCTGGCTGACTATAGAACTGGAGGCTTAGAGGTTTATGGGAGATTTTAATTCTCTCTTCTCTGATCAGGATAACTTTGAGCCAGTCAACATGTGGACCATTTTGGTCAAGACAGTGGTTTTCCCACTTTGGGTCAGGGCTGGAGATACATAAACCCGAATGCCAAACCTATTATTTTACAGCCTGTGAGTGCATAGATCATCTGTATATGTGTACAATTCATACACAGGTTACTACAGTTGGTTTTGGGATTATTTAACTAGAAATTCACTTTAAAACATTTCTACCTTTACAGTATCCACATTGTCGAGTACTTTCTCAAGCACCTACCCCTTCCTGTAGAAGGGGAACTGAGAAACCCACCCAGTATTACTAGTTTGTCTTTTTGCCTCAGGCTCTAGCATGACTGTCCAGCACCACTATTGATCTTGTCTTTATTTTATTTTAAAATATTTATTTATTTACTTATTTATTTATTTATGGGGAGAGGGGCAGAGGGAAAGGGAGAGAAAATCCTCAAGTAGACTCCCCGGTGAGTGTGGAGCTTGACTCAGGGCTCAATCCCATGACCCTGAGATCATGACCTGAACTGAAGTCAGTTGGACGTCCAACTGACTGAGCCACCCAGGTCCCTCATCTTGTCTTTATTTTAAAATGTGATATTTTGTTAATAGTGGATTTTCGTATTAATTTTTATTTTGAAAATTATATTAAATATTATTTATCTTGTTCCCTGAGCTTCTTTGACACCTCCTTAACATTGTATGCCCTAAGGCAAGTGTCTCACTAGCCTTACCCACCTCACCCTATTCCCAATTCTGCTCCTAGCTCTGTATTAGGCACAAAGAGGTCTAAAAGAAGCAGCATATATATATCATTGAATCCCCTGGAAGTCAAGGAGAGCCAGTTTTCTAATCAATTCCATGCTTGTCAATAATACTCCGCATTTATATATAGCATTTTAAATTCTTTTAATTTGAAAGACCTAATGTAACATGTCCCTCATTTCATTTGGTCCTCAAACACCTTCGAACAAGGAAATACATGTATTTCTTATTTCCATCTGACAATGGAGAAAATCAAGAAAGGAGAAGAATTTGGTGCAAAGCCACACCGCCAAAAACAGACTATGGTGCAGGTGTTGTAGCACAGTGATCTTAGAATCAAGGATCCCCTACACTAGATCCCCAGTCCAGGAGCTAACTGCTCCAGCCTTCCCTAACCTTAACTAGGCTTTGACAAATTTTTAAAGGCTCAAAACCTATCAAGTTTTTTTTTTTTTAAGATTTTATTTGCTTATTTGACAAAGAGAGAGAGAGCGCACAAGTGGGCAGAGCAGCAGGCAGAGGGAGAGGGAGAAGCAGGCTCCCCACTGAGCAGAGAGTCTGATGAGGGTCTGGATCCCAGGACCCTAGGATCATGACCTGAACCGAAGGCAGACGCTTAATCGACCCAGGCGCCCCTGTCAAGGTTTTTTTTTTTTTAAACAAGTTTTTGCTAAATGAAAAGTGAAATATTTGCAATTCTAAGATAGGACACCAATTATGGACTTCTCTCAAGAGATAGAGGGCCAGGGAGAGAGAATCCCATTAGCCCTTCTGGGATGAAAAGACTTCCCACCAGCCACTGCTGCTAACAAAACAGTCAGGGGGAATCTGAATGTGTCCCCTGAATTAGCAACATTAAAGTCTTTTATAATAAGTTAACATTTTATCCCTGAAAGTTTTTGCAACTGTTTCAGTCCCCTTGATTACATGTTTTTACTTACATAAAAAATTACAATTATTTTATAGTTCTTTAACTTCCGAATCCTAAAGTGGAAGTGTGGATGTATGGGTGCTTAAGGAAGCTCTCGTCTTCACGCCCCCCCCCTTCCCCCGCATTCGCCTACTCCCGTCTCCTTTGTGGTATGCGACGTTTTTTCTTTAAACATTCATGAAATTTCCAAAAACCGTAAGTCAATTAGACGGAGCTGGCAACTTGTCAGGAGCCCTTGGCGAGTTTCTGGCACAGCCCACACAGCTCTCAGTTTCTTCTTGAGAACAGAAAGATGTCCTGACGGGCTTAGGCTAAGCTCCTGGGTGTGAGGAGGACGCTGGTTAAAAGCTCAGCCTTCAGAGCCATGTCGGACTCGACTGGGTCAGGGTCCATCCTTGCTTCCTTCTGAGGAGTTCTATTTCCCCTGCCTGTTTACGTGTCTGTGAAATACACTAGTACCTGCCACATAATAGGGATGTGACCATTTCATAAGGATGTCTGTGAAAGTTATGGTCTATTACTAATAACCAGGGAGGCACGGAATTCATTTGGGGTTTCCAGGGATTTGAAAACCACACCCCAAAGTGAATACTTCCCAGCAGGGTCCATCGCACTAAGTCGCAAGTGCTAAGCCCTTTGCATTTTACAAAAGTTCTCCTATTTTGTAAAACTATTTTGTGCTTCTCGGTAGCCCCGTGAGGCCAGGCAAAGGTCCACAACACCGTTTACAGATCCGGGGAGATTCGCCTGAGTTTGCCCTGTTGGGGAATCACTAAATGGGAAACGAAGCTCTTGGGCCTGGATCTGTCTGAGAATGGCTGGGAGGAAAAGGATTTCCTTTCTGGGGCACGCTGCCGTCAGGCCAGCGAGCGGTAAACGTAGCGGACAGCCAGAGATAAAGGCCACACGCGACGCCCCGCCCCTGGCGGGAGCCCCGGATCGGGAAGTGGCGCGGACACCGAGATGAGGCGGAGGCCGGGCCAGAGCGGCCCGGGGCGTGTGGGCGGGAAGGGGGCGGCGCCCCGGGGCGGAGCCACCGGAGCTGCGCGGGTTCTCAGGTGAGCACTCTGGGGGCCGGGCGGGCGGACAGGAACCTTGAGCTTGGGTACGGAAGCCACAGGGGCTGTGGGGGCGTAGGCGGGGCGTCCAGAGGAGGCGCGGGGGACCTCGGGAGGGTCCGGCCCTCGGAGCCCCGGCCTGAGGAGGGAAGGGGCTCCGGAGCTGCGGGTGAGTGGGGTTGCTCGCCGGGCCCGGGCTTGTGGAGTCTGAGGGAGGGGGTGGTGGCCCAGGTTCGAGTCCTGACCCCACTCCCCATCCTGCTGTGTGATCTTAGACAAGTCTCCTTGCTTCTCTGAGCTTTAGTGGCCGCAGCTGCGGAATGAGGGTGGGGAGGAGGAGCCGCTGAGAGTTTGCATAGATGGACATTGAGGGAACGAAGCCCTGCCTTCCTCCTGTTTATCCTCTCCTTGCCCAGGACACTGACCGCGAAACGTGAATGGTGAGAGTGTCTCAGTGTCTGAGTGACCTTGGGCAAGTCCCTCGCTCTGGCCCACCCCTTCTTCATCTACAAAATGAGTGCGCACCTCTTTCAAGATCTCTTTAGTATTTGGGTGTTATTGTTTTAGAGACAACGTAGTGAGTACCCAGTTCACTACAGGTTTTCCCTTTAGGGTGTGATAGAATATCTTCTTGGAGGTTAGACTAGACCCTGGCCCGAATTCCCCTTAATTCCCAGATTCTGTTTTGTCCTCTAACCCTCCTTGTAATTGGAGGAGC
>NW_024425897.1:11325277-11427801 GCF_017311325.1 Ursus maritimus
GGGGGAATCTGAATGTGTCCCCTGAATTAGCAACATTAAAGTCTTTTATAATAAGTTAACATTTTATCCCTGAAAGTTTTTGCAACTGTTTCAGTCCCCTTGATTACATGTTTTTACTTACATAAAAAATTACAATTATTTTATAGTTCTTTAACTTCCGAATCCTAAAGTGGAAGTGTGGATGTATGGGTGCTTAAGGAAGCTCTCGTCTTCACGCCCCCCCCCTTCCCCCGCATTCGCCTACTCCCGTCTCCTTTGTGGTATGCGACGTTTTTTCTTTAAACATTCATGAAATTTCCAAAAACCGTAAGTCAATTAGACGGAGCTGGCAACTTGTCAGGAGCCCTTGGCGAGTTTCTGGCACAGCCCACACAGCTCTCAGTTTCTTCTTGAGAACAGAAAGATGTCCTGACGGGCTTAGGCTAAGCTCCTGGGTGTGAGGAGGACGCTGGTTAAAAGCTCAGCCTTCAGAGCCATGTCGGACTCGACTGGGTCAGGGTCCATCCTTGCTTCCTTCTGAGGAGTTCTATTTCCCCTGCCTGTTTACGTGTCTGTGAAATACACTAGTACCTGCCACATAATAGGGATGTGACCATTTCATAAGGATGTCTGTGAAAGTTATGGTCTATTACTAATAACCAGGGAGGCACGGAATTCATTTGGGGTTTCCAGGGATTTGAAAACCACACCCCAAAGTGAATACTTCCCAGCAGGGTCCATCGCACTAAGTCGCAAGTGCTAAGCCCTTTGCATTTTACAAAAGTTCTCCTATTTTGTAAAACTATTTTGTGCTTCTCGGTAGCCCCGTGAGGCCAGGCAAAGGTCCACAACACCGTTTACAGATCCGGGGAGATTCGCCTGAGTTTGCCCTGTTGGGGAATCACTAAATGGGAAACGAAGCTCTTGGGCCTGGATCTGTCTGAGAATGGCTGGGAGGAAAAGGATTTCCTTTCTGGGGCACGCTGCCGTCAGGCCAGCGAGCGGTAAACGTAGCGGACAGCCAGAGATAAAGGCCACACGCGACGCCCCGCCCCTGGCGGGAGCCCCGGATCGGGAAGTGGCGCGGACACCGAGATGAGGCGGAGGCCGGGCCAGAGCGGCCCGGGGCGTGTGGGCGGGAAGGGGGCGGCGCCCCGGGGCGGAGCCACCGGAGCTGCGCGGGTTCTCAGGTGAGCACTCTGGGGGCCGGGCGGGCGGACAGGAACCTTGAGCTTGGGTACGGAAGCCACAGGGGCTGTGGGGGCGTAGGCGGGGCGTCCAGAGGAGGCGCGGGGGACCTCGGGAGGGTCCGGCCCTCGGAGCCCCGGCCTGAGGAGGGAAGGGGCTCCGGAGCTGCGGGTGAGTGGGGTTGCTCGCCGGGCCCGGGCTTGTGGAGTCTGAGGGAGGGGGTGGTGGCCCAGGTTCGAGTCCTGACCCCACTCCCCATCCTGCTGTGTGATCTTAGACAAGTCTCCTTGCTTCTCTGAGCTTTAGTGGCCGCAGCTGCGGAATGAGGGTGGGGAGGAGGAGCCGCTGAGAGTTTGCATAGATGGACATTGAGGGAACGAAGCCCTGCCTTCCTCCTGTTTATCCTCTCCTTGCCCAGGACACTGACCGCGAAACGTGAATGGTGAGAGTGTCTCAGTGTCTGAGTGACCTTGGGCAAGTCCCTCGCTCTGGCCCACCCCTTCTTCATCTACAAAATGAGTGCGCACCTCTTTCAAGATCTCTTTAGTATTTGGGTGTTATTGTTTTAGAGACAACGTAGTGAGTACCCAGTTCACTACAGGTTTTCCCTTTAGGGTGTGATAGAATATCTTCTTGGAGGTTAGACTAGACCCTGGCCCGAATTCCCCTTAATTCCCAGATTCTGTTTTGTCCTCTAACCCTCCTTGTAATTGGAGGAGCGATTTCATCCAAGTTCACTACAGGTTTTCCCTTTAGGGTGTGATAGAATATCTTCTTGGAGGTTAGACTAGACCCTGGCCCGAATTCCCCTTAATTCCCAGATTCTGTTTTGTCCTCTAACCCTCCTTGTAATTGGAGGAGCAATTTCATCCAAGGCTTGGTGCCACCTCTCCTCTGAACAATACCAGTATATTCAGTGGCCTAAAATCAAAGAGCAGTTGAAAGGAAAAGTCTGACATTCTAGCCTTTTTGTGTTTCAGTGGCAGAGAGGCAAGATGACTTCTCTCCCCCAAGCTTGGATCAGCTGAAGGAAACAACAGTACAAAATGAGAACAACAAAGGTCTACAAACTCGTCATCCACAAGAAGGGCTTTGGGGGCAGTGGTCAGTATTGATTGGTCTTCGGGGGTTGTGTAAGTTGGCTGAGGTTCTTGGTGTGTCCAGTGCCTTGAAAATGACACACTGACTCACGTGATAACAGAGGCTGGAGGCAACTTAAGTGAGTGAAGCGGCAAGTATAATATAGTTACAGGGAGGGCAGTAGCACCAGAGAGCACAGGCCCCTGCTAAAAGCATTTGTATTCTGACTTTTAAGGAACATTGTGAATGTTGTCAGTCTACTACCCTTCATTTATTTGTATTTTATATTACATATTTATTGCATACGTCTTATAAAATCCAAGTCTGCACTGGTTTGGCAGATAAAAGAAACTTACATTAAATGAGAGCAGTAGTAGATACACATTAGACAGGTATGATCAAAGGATGAACCTTTCCAGGCTCGGAGGCATAGTGAGGAGGGGCAGGACAAAGCATACTATTCTGTACTAAACCAGATTTTTCAGCTCTGCTTCTAACTTTCCCTGTGACCTCAGGCAAGCCTCTAGTTTACCTTATCTACAACTTCAAGCACATTAGAACAGTTTCTTTGTTTTTCTTAGCACCTTGAGTCTATAAATCAGAATAGGATGGCAGTTAGTAATACGATTTTTTTTTTTTTTTTGGTAAGGTAGTTTTCCTTTTTGTCCCAACATCCTTACTTGCTTTAGAAATTGGAATTAACAACACAATGAGTCTTTTTAAAATTGTATTTTACTATGCATTTGCTCTTGTATACGTGTAATCCTCCTAAGGGCAAGGACTCCCCAAAAGGGAAAACACTAGTTTTGATACCATAAAGTTTGTGAAGATTGAGTAAAATGTTGTATGTATTTAGTAGAGTTCCAGGCTCAGTGCCGCTCAGTAATGTAACCTTTATAATTACCAGGACAAGGATATACCAGGCATTGCTGTATTTAAAACACAATTTCTGGTAAAATGCACAGTCTGTTGTTAATACTAGAAATTGTATGTGGTTGATGCTGCCTGAACATTTGTGGGGTTAAACTGAGTAGACAACAGAAATAACTTTTGACAGACTGAAGGATACAAAGTTATAGTATATACAGTGTATATATAATGTATATGAGTCTACTTTTTCATGTGTATAAAACAAAGACAGCTAGGTGCTATACCCTGTCTCCTGCAGGACTATAAATAAAAACACATCAAACAAAATTAGGTGCATATCTGTGCTAAACATAAAGGTTATGAATATGACAATGTCCCTTTTCCCTGAGGAACTTTTAGCTTGGTGAGACAGATATGCAAAAAGGAAATGGTAAAATGAAACATTTGTGTTCAGGGAGTTTAATTCAGACTATGGAAGTTAGGGGAAGGCATCATAGAGGATTTGGCATAAAACTGCCTATGGAAGCAATATACCAAATAAAGTTTGGGATTAACCCAGTGCTTTGCTTTCCTAGGCTGAATTTTTGTTGGGTCTGATTATATTTGAAATTTAGATATACTTATTTGTCATGGTTTTAGCATAATTAAAGTTCGTGTCTTTCCCTCAAAATTAAAACAACAACAAAAAAATCACTCCCTCTTTATGGTTCTGAGTTTGTTATATATGAAAGGGCTCTCCCCACTCTCAGTGAGGTTGGAGGTGGGGGGTAGATAAACATATGAAACTATGTCCTCCCTATATTTTAAGAGTCTCATTGGACCCTAATGTGAACTGGTATCCAAAGTTTTTCCCTGATCAAGTGCTGCCATCCAAAATCTAGGGCATTTTACTTGGGTTGTCGGGTTTGTTTGTTTATGACATAGGAGAGGTGGTGGGCTTTAGGCGGAAGGAACCCTGAGCTAGTAATCAGTCCTGGCTGTGCTGTTATTAGCTGTTTAGCCTTAGGCAATTCACTTTATCACCTAGGTCATTTCTTCACTTCTGTTAGATCCAAAGATTTACTGTGAGGATCACATTAGGGCAGTATTTTTGGAAATTCTTTGAACACTGTATAAATATCAGGGATTGTGCTGTATTTGTGGGACTCAGTCTGTTTTGTTCCTGCTGTATGCCAGGTGTGTGATAATTCGAGGGAGTAAAATGTTAATCCCAGAGGTTTAAGTTCCAGAGAGCAAGGGCTGCTTTTTCCCTGGGGTCAGTGGGGTGGTAGTAGAAAGAGGTTGGGCTCTGAAGACAAAGGTCCCCAACACTGCCCAACTCAGTTACTCACTAGCTTTATTTGTGTGAATCCTTTAGTTCCTCTGTATTGCAATTTAAAATGGAACCTCATCTACAATTTGGGGTAGTAATACTAACCTAATGAGGTCATGAGCACCCGACATGAGAATGTATACCACAGCCTGTCGCCCAAGTGAGTCTGTTTTCTGCTTGAGATTGCTGAATTGTCTTTCAGATGATGAGCTAGTCATGAACCCTAAAGTGTTTCCTCACATCAAGCTTGGAGACATTGTGGAGATTGCTCACCCCAATGATGAATACAGGTAAACATCTCATTAGGATCAAGGGAACTAACTGGGCAGCCTACTGTTTCCAAATATTTTGTTTAAGGGACTTGCAGGGCAGGGCAAGACAGCCGTAGCCTTTACATAAAACTGTTCCTGCCCTCAGGATTTGATAAATCAATAATCTAAAAAGTAGTCTATTCTTTTTGTTTTTTTTAAAGTCAAGATGACAACTCTGTGAAAAATTATGTAACATTTAGCTATTTCCTGGAGGGCAAGTGCAGAGTTTCTTTGTTTCTAAGAGAACTTCCCTTGCCTTGTTGTGCGGTAGGTTACAATATATCCAGAGGGATCTGTTTGCCTTTTGTAGGGGGTGAAGAAAGCTGGTTAATTACAGCATCCCATCTCTTTGTTGCTTTCTCCCCCAGCCCTCTGCTTTTGCAGGTCAAGTCACTTAAGGAAGATCTACAGAAAGGTAAGAATTCCATCTCTCTTCACTAAGGTTTTTATTTTTACACTTAGAGAAACTGTTCCACAAACTGTAAGGAATGTCTCTTCATAATCTCAGGGAATGAGGGCATAGTAGTTCTTTCCTTGTCAAAATGTGTTCCCCTAAAAAAATTGTCAGATCAAAACTGCCAAGGAATCTCATTTGTCAGCATCCTGAGGGCACTGAAGAAACCATGTTTATTGTCAGGAGGAAAGTTAACCTGACTAGGTGAAGCTTTATACTTAACTCAGAAAAAAAATGTTGGCAAAGCATGCTTTCCTAAATATTGTATTTTTTCACAAGATGTTTGTTAAGTGCCTACTCTGGGTGAGGGAGGATGAAGAAACATATTGATGATTACCTGTCACAAATGCAAGGCACCATACTGGGAGCTTTTTGTAATGTCTCTTTTTATCTTCCCACACAACTCTTGATTGAGGGAGGGAGCTTAGTCTCACTGGGGTGAATTGGCTTGCTTGACGTCAGTAAGTGGAGAAGCCAGAGCAGCCATTCTTACTCATTCTGGATCCGATCCTTTCTTTTTTCCTCTAATGAGTGTATCATGCTGTTTAAGGAACCAGAATGTTAATTGATAGCAAATAAGGTAATTCCTTAAATAGTACTTTAAAAAAATTCTGATTTGCTCTAAAGGATTGTGCTATCCACTACTTTTATAATTCAGTATGATGTGGAAGCATTTTATAAAACCCAAATCCTAAGAATTTCCTCCTTACCCTCACCACCCCATCTCCTGCCATCTGGTATGTTTCTTACTTACAAGATGTAAGGGCTCATTGGAAAGTTTGTTTCTCCCTTAACTACCTCAGCTACTTTCTTTCTAAACTGAAAATGGTCTCCTTCCTCTCCTGAATTTTCACAGTTCTTTGAGTTTTTTTATGTTGCTCCTTAATTTCTTTATACCCCCCCCCCATTTCTGTCTCTCATTTTTTTAATTGCTGAAGGCTTAGGTATTATTTCACATGCTTGTTTCACCTAAAAAAGTAGAGCATTCTAAGCTTTAAGATGCTGGAAGGCAGAGAATGTTTCTTACTGATGGCCAAGGATCATTTGTGTTTCTTGTCAAATGACTATTTATATTTTAGAATATATTTACCTGCTTTTTCAGAATACGTTACTGATCCAGATTTCTTCCGTTTCAGAAACTATTAGTGTGGACCAGACTGTGACTCAAGTGTTCCGGCTGCGACCTTATCAAGATGTTTATGTGAATGTTGTAGACCCTAAGGTATGTCTTCGTTCTGGACTGGACTATCTTTTGGGAATGATTACAACCCTTCCTGAAAGGTTAGGTCTCTAAGGAAGTAGTGAGTTACTTAAGTATAGTGTTGGACTACTAAATATGTGGTCACATATAGGTCACTTTGATTATAGGTATTATTATACAGGTTGCATTTAAAGCCCCCACTCTTTTTTAAAAGTTCTCCTAAAAAGGTTCTGTATATATAAGTATGTGTTAAGCTCAATGTAAAATTTCCTATTAAAATACTATAATTTCTCCAGCTGTTCTCATTTTTTTTTTTCTGAAATGAGAAATGGTGCTATAATAGGTAAAAAGCATTATCTAAGAGATATCATTGACATTATCTAGGGAAATAAAGCACAGAGCTCAATGTCCTGTGTATGTGCCAGAATGAAGACTAAACAGGGAATTATTCCTTTGGTTACTCTTTGCACTTAGTCATGATCCAGCTGCTGTAGCATCTGTTGTAGTCTGATCATCTGTACTCAAAAGCCTTTTCTGGCAGCGTGAAATACTGTGTGTCAGTATTCTGTTATCAAATGTTCTTCCAGTAGTTTTCTTGCTTGCTAAGAGGTTTCTCCATGCTCAGTGTGCATTATCTTCAGATGAAGTGTGGCAGAGTAATGCAGAGAGATATATTTGATTACTCCTTTTAGGATGTGACCCTTGACCTAGTGGAATTAACCTTTAAGGATCAATATATTGGCCGTGGGGATATGTGGCGATTAAAGAAAAGTTTGGTAAGATGTGATTAAAAAAAAAAAAAAAAGTCTGTTACTTTTCTTGTTATATTAAATAATTATTTTCCTTGTAGAGATTTAGTAGGGAGAAGGGTATAGAATCATTTCTAATTCCGTCATCACAGATAATTGTTGTAAACCCTTTGTGTATCTTCTTCCATTCTCTCTTGTTTTTTTGAGTTTTGTTTTGCTTGTTTATAGATTTTTACTCCACATTTTTGGTTCGAATGGGAAATTATACTGTTATTTTACATTTGAATGGAACTTTAGCTTTCACATGTTCATGTCACTTCCCCATGGACAGGTATTTATTACCTTTCATTTATAGATGTGAAAATTGAGATTGAGAGGATAAACGATTACCCAAGACTAAAAAACTATAGTCACTGGTCGACACCGGGCTTAAACCCAGATCTTGTCGCTTCCCAGTTAGACTGCTTTTTCCGTACCCTCTTCCCATTTTCCTGCTTTATTTTGAATTAACATTTTCCACTTAAAATGATCAGTTCATTGTGAGCTGGTACTGAAAATTTTTCTTACTGGGCATTTTGAGCATCATGAAGCAACAAATTATAGGTAGAATTTCCATACTGTGAATATTTTCAGGAGAAAAATATGTTTGCTCATTTTTTATTGGATGGGGGAGGGTTCCATTCTATAAAATGAGAGCTAAAATGAGAAATAAATGTTGTGTAATTAAATGAGCATGTAAATACAGATATGTACGCAAAGGTATGTGGAGATAAGCGTGTTAGTGAAGCTGGGCACTTATTTTCCACCTGGTCTTTTTTTTTTTTTTTTTTTTTTTTCAAAAATTTTTTTTTTTTTTTATAAAGGTAGAGACCGCCAAATTTATTTGACAGAGATAGAGACAGCCAGCGAGAGAGGGATCACAAGCAGGGGGAGTGGGAGAGGAAGAAGCAGGCTCATGGCAGAGGAGCCTGACGTGGGGCTCGATCCCATAACGCCGGGATCACGCCCTGAGCCGAAGGCAGACGCTTAACCGCTGTGCCACCCAGGCGCCCCTCCACCTGGTCTTTTATTGTCTGTACTCATCACACTCCTAAGAACCCACTGTTATACCTGCCCCAGCAGGTTTGCCTATGGGGTAAATCTATTACTCCCTTGTTAATTGAACCTTGGTTTGTTAGAAGAAATTAGAAAGGCAGGAGGCTTTCTTTGTGACCTTTTATGGCCTTGATGTGTTGTTGAATCTCATTTTCTCTCTCTCTGTCTATTTCTTCCTTAGGTCAGCACATGTGCCTATATCACTCAGAAGGTGGAATTTGCTGGCATCAGGTAGATACTACATCACTCTTGACTTATCAGCTAATACCTGGGAGTAGGATCTAGTGGGCTACATTTGGCATTTGAGGCATGTGGATACCCATATAATAAAATACACAATAGCTTAAAGGGTTAGATTGTAAAAAATAAATAAATAAAAGGTTAGATTATTGTTGCTACAACAAACCAAAAAAATACCCCAATGCATCATAGTAGTTTTAAGATGAGTGGAAGTTGCTGAAGGCACATCACGGTATTCTGTAACAAAGGAGGTATAACCTCATAATTTTAGAACTAGAAGAAGCCTTAGATGAATGTATTTAATCAAACCTTCTCGTTTCACAGAGTAAGAAACATACTTGGAGATACAAAATGACTAGCCCAGTCGTTCCTGATTTGCTGCCTTTTTAACCATATTGTACTGCCCTTGATTTATTAAAATGATTCCTAAATTTCAGTTTGTAAAGAAGAGAGAAGGGACTTTTTGAAAGCCCTTTAATTCGAAAAGCACAATGTCCACAGAGTAAAGCCTTCAAACATTGCAAAAACATGTATAATGAAAAACAAATCCTTTTCCTTAGAAGAAATGGTTTCTTTCCTGAAATTTATTATGTGTAACACAAGCACATTTACATCTGGTTGATTCACCTTTTTTTTTTTTTTTAAGATTTTATTTATTTATTTTAGAGAGAGAGCTCACACACAAGTGACTGGGGGCAGAGGGAGAGGGAGAGAGAGAATCTCAAGTCGACTCCCTGCTGAGCATAGAGCCCAAAGTGGGGCTAGATCCCAGGACCCTGAGACCATGACCTGAGCCAGAATCAAGAGTCGGACACTCAGGGGCGCCTCGGTGGCTCAGTCGTTAAGTGTCTGCCTTCGGTTCAGGGCGTGATCCCAGAGTGCTGGGATCGACCCCCGCATCGGGCTCCTCCGCTGGGAGCCTACTTCCTCCTCTCCCACTCCCCCTGCTTGTGTTCCTTCTCTCGCTGGCTGTCTCTATCTCTGTCAAATAAATAGATAAAAATCTAAAAAAAAAAATAGTTGGACACTCAACCAACTGAGCCACCCAGGCGCCCCCGGTTGACTCACTTTTAATGGCGCTAGGATTGACCAGTGGGTTCCAGTGAGGTAGTCTGGTCCCCCATTATGAAGTTCCCCATCAACTTTCCACCTAATAGTTTCACCCATTAATGATTGTTGCAAGGTGGTGATTTTCTAATTCAGTCATTTCTCCTACCTTTATTTAGCCAGAATTCATTCTTTCTTTCTTTCTTTCTTTCTTTCTTTCTTTCTTTCTTTCTTTCTTTCTTTTTTTCTTTCTTCCTTCCTCCCTCCCTCTTTCTTTCTTTCTTTTTTTCTTTCTTTCTTTCTTTCTTTCTTTCTTTCTTTCTTTCTTTCTTTCTAACGATTTATTTATTTATTTATTTATTTGAGAAAGAGGGAGAGAATGCGTGTGCACATAAGCATACAGAGGGAGAGGAAGGGGAAGAAGCAGACTCCCCGCTGAGCAGGGAGCCTGATGCGGGACTCAGTCCCAGGACTCTGGAATCATGACCTGAGCCAAGGGCAGACACCTAACTGCTGAGCCATCAGGCACCCCCAGAATCCTTTCTGTAAAGAACATTTCATAATCGGCTAGGGCTAATTGGTTAGTCTGAACTACTGATCCTAAAGTAAAGAAAGAATAAAGGATTAATTTTTTTCCCCACAAAATGGGATGGTTTAAAAGTTGGAGGGTCAAGATTCTTTGAGAAATCTTAGTAGAAGATTTTAAAGCACAGCCCAAGAAGTGACTAAGCCTTGAGCAAAACAAGAAATGCAACCTAGATTCATGCTTTCCAGTACAACTTAGTCTCTCCGAGGTGGTGGGCCAGGAGTCAGGAAACCTATAATCTACTCGTGCACTGCCGTTGATTAGCGGGGGTGATGTTGGGCAGGTTAGGGAGACTCGGAGTCTACTTCTCTGCAAAATGAAATGGTTGGTTTAGAATCTTTTTCTGTAAAGGACCAGAGAGTAAATAGTTTACACTTTGGGCCACATGGGTCTCAGGTCTCTTTTGCAATTTTTTTTGTTATTTTGGGGTTTTTTCTTTTTTTTTTTTTTCTTTTTTTTTTTTTTTTTTAAGATTTTATTTATTTATTCGACAGGATAGAGACAGCCAGTGAGAGAGGGAACACAAGCAGGGGGAGTGGGAGAGGAAGAAGCAGGCTCATAGCGGAGGAGCCTGATGTGGGACTCGATCCCATAACGCCGGGATCACGCCCTGAGCCGAAGGCAGATGCTTAACCGCTGTGCCACCCAGGCGCCCCCTATTTTGGGGTTTTTTCAACATTTAAAAATATAAAATCCATTCTTAGTTGTGAGCCACATAAATATAGGAGGTGGGTTGGATTTGGCCAGCAGGCTATAGTTAGCTGAGCCCTGATTTAGAAACCCACTCAGATACCTTTCATTCTTAAATTTCTTGTTTTTCTGTGCAAGTGCCCATATCCACATGGTGCCAGATACAGAAATGAAAACCCTGACATAATGTCAGGTTTAGACTTTTAAAGATCTGTCCTAATATTTTGCTCATTCATGGTTAAATGTAAACCACAGTCTTCTATTTCTCCAGAAGACTTATAGTCTTCCTACACTGAATCAAAAGTTACTTTCTGGGGTTCCAGGGTGGCTCAGTTGGTTGGGTGTCTGCCTTTGGGTTGGGTCATGGTCTTGGGGTCCTGGGATCGAGCCCCACGTGCTGGGGGGGGGGGAATCCCTGCTCAGCGGGGAGTCTGCTTCTCTCTGCCCCCCCTACTTGTGCTGTCTCTCTCTCTCTCAAATAAATAAAACTTAAAAAAGTCACTTTCTTTCTTACAAGGAGGCATGCAAATTAAAAAAAGAAAAAAATGGGCGCCTGGGTGGCGCAGCAGTTAAGCGTCTGCCTTCGGCTCAGGGCGTGATCCCTGCGTTGTGCGATCGAGCCCCACATCAGGCTCCTCCACTGGGAGCCTGCTTCTTCCTCTCCCACTCCCCCTGCTTGTGTTCCCTCTCTCGTTGGCTGTCTCTATCTCTGTCGAATAAATAAATAAAATCTTAAAAAAAAAAAAAAGATACTTTGGGCCTCACATAACAAAAGATTTAGTTAATACTTAAGGACATATGAGATAGTTTCATTACCTTGAGACCTTGCCTTTGAAGCATCATTTTTCCTTCAAAGGTAAACATTTTGATTTTCTCTAAATTCCCAATGTAGTCTTCAAAATATTAAACCCTACAATTGGTATTTTTAAAAAAATTAAAGAAAATTTTAAAAGAAAAATATTGCACTTAAATCCTATCTCTTAAAAATTAGTGTTTTGCTTTTTTAAAAATATGGGACTTAGAAACCTAGTCTATTTGATTTAATCATGAAGAGATCTCATTTTTCCAGATAGTTTTGGGACTGCTGACTAGCTAAGGTTTCTTTTTTTATTTAAAAAAAAATTTTTTTTTTCTGACTCGCACTCCAGAGGGAGCAACACTGAATAATTTCTGGCCTTGACTTCTCAGCTGTCCAGAAGCAGACAAACCAGTGTCTGCCAGTCTAACCAGTCACAGTTAAAGCCCCTTGTTGGGTGTTACCCTGCTAGGTCTGCTGTACTGTGGAGGATCTTCTGGGATCTTCTCTGACTTGAGTCTGATTCTGTGGTGGCCATTCTCTTAGAATGTCTTTCTTAACTGTAGAATTAGTACTAAGTACCACTTGTTTTTCACATGCTAGATATCAGGCATATGCTAAGTATTTTTATATCTAGTACTTGCTCAGTGTAGACAGTTTGAGAAAATGAATAAAGCAGCAGGAAAAAGAAACATAATATTACTACCCAGAATCAACTACTATTAACATTTTGATGCCGTTCTGCCAAAATATTCTGTCTTCCTCTCCCTACCTTTTGGCTTGATACCATATAGTATACATGATTTTATATACTGTCAAAAAAAAAAAAAAAAAAAAAAAACAACCCTGAAAACTTTGTTTTCATAATTTGAAAAAAAATTATTCTAGAAAATTTGGGTAATACAGAGAGTATAAAGAAGAAACTTGGGGTGCCTGGGTCTCTCAGTCAGTTAAGCTTCTGCCTTCAGCTCAGGCCCTGATCCCAGGGTTCTGGGATTGAGCCCCATATCAGGCTCCCAGCTCAGCAGGGAGTCTCTTCTCCTTTTCCCTCTGCCCCCTCCCCATGCTTGTGGTCACGCTTTCTCTCTCAAATAAATAAATAAATGAAATACTAAAAAAAAAAAAAGAAGAAGAAAACTTACAGTGGAATATAAACCAACTATGTACACATAACTACTATTAAATTTTAGTGTGACCTTTCAGTCTTTTCTTTTTTTCTTTCTTTTTTTTCTTTTTTAAAAAGATTTATTTATTTGAGAGAGAGAGCAGGAGTGAGGGGCAGAGGGAGAAGCAGAGAGAGAAGCAGACTCCCCACTGAGCAGGGAGCCTGATGCAGGGCTCTATCCCAGGACCCTGAGATCAGGACCTGAGCCAAAGACAGATGCTTAACTGGCTGAGCCTCCCAGGTGCCCCTCTTCTCTTTCTTTCTTTTATTTTTTTATTTTTTATTTTTTTAAGATTTATTTATTTATTTATTCGACAGAGATAGAGACAGCCAGCGAGAGAGGGAACACAAGCAGGGGGAGTGGGAGAGGAAGAAGCAGGCTCACAGCAGAGGAGCCTGATGTGGGGCTCGATCCCACAACGCCGGGATCACGCTCCGAGCCGAAGGCAGACGCCCAACCGCTGTGCCACCCAGGCGCCCCTTTTATTTTTTTATTTTTAATTAAGTAATCTCCATGCCCAAAGTGGGGCTTGGACTCACAACCCAGAGATCGATAGTCATATGCCTTACCGTCTGAGTCAGGCACCCCTCAATGTTTAATTTTCATTCATACATGTACATGCATGTGTTTTTACACAGATGATGTTACTTTGTGTACTCTTTTGTATCCTTTTTTTCCACTTAAAAGCTTATAAACATTTGTGGTGAAGTTAAAACTCCTTGTAAACATGATTTTAATGGTTCCATGATATTCTGTGGTCTGGATACATCATAATTTACTTACCTTGTCTGCCATTATGGGACATTCAGGTTGTTCAAAGGTGTGTTATACAGATAAAATGACAGTGACCATACTTTGCATTTATTTTTTGCATTCACAGAATGATGAAATTTAGTTGTAAAGGATAGTGGAGATCACCAATCCCCAACAGCTCACTCGATTGGAAAGGGAGGGAAAGTGCCCTGCCCAAGTTCCTACATAAATCAAAGGCTATTGCCCCCCAGGTCACCTTCATCCTCAGGGCTTGGCAGTGTGCCATTCTGCCCCTTGTAGGAAGCCATGTGTGCTCTTCGGCTTTGTCCTGGGGGATAATGGATGTTGTGTTTGCATCTGTCAATGGCAGTTTTTCTTCCCTTGAACCAGCAGAAAAGAGAAGAGAAGCTACCTCAGGGCCATTCTCAGTTCCTGTTTGGGTAAGGGCAGATTTTAGGTTTAGGAGTAAAGGTCAAGATTGCATTTTCTGTGTGTGTGTGTGTGTGTGTGTGTGTGTGTGTGTTCTATAAAGAACCATTTACGTTGGAATGATAACTGTTTCATAGTTTGCCAAGTCCTCTCATCTATGTATCTCATTGGATCTTCTCAAGAGCTGTAGAAGATGGTTGGGGCAGGGTTCTTATTAATCACATTTACTGATTTTTAAAAAACTGGCTCAGAACGATTGTGGCTTGGGGCACCTGGGTGGCTCAGTTGTTTAAGTGTCTGCCTTCAGCCTAGGTCATGATCGCGGGGTCCTGGGATCAAGCCCTGCATTGGGCTCCTTGCTCAGCAGGGAACCTGCTTCTCTCTGTCCCTCTGCCTGCCACTCCCCCTGCTTGTGTGCGCGCGCTCTCTCTCTCTCACTCTCTGTCAAATAAATAAATAAATCTTGAAAGAAAGAAAGAAAAAGAAAGGAAAGGAAAAAGATAGATAGATAGATAGATAGATAGATAGATAGATAGAGGCTTGACCTCCACGGGGAGTAGAGGAGCTGCAATCTAAGCCCAAATTTTTAACACTACTTTGTCTATACATACTAGCAGAAGTTGGTGAGTTAGTGTGGTAACACAAGCTCATTTTAGAGGTCTGGTTAATCTGGTATTTAGTAGCCTGTATGCAGAGTGCTTTCTGTTAATAGAACTCAGAGATCATGGGGACATTGAATCCTTCCTTATGTTAAAGAAACAGAAGTCCCTTCTCAGATAAGCTTGCTGCAGTTGTCCACTCATAGGCGCATGGGCAAAGGAATACCAAGAGACACCCCTTTTGGTCAAAGCAGAGTTGGGAAGCGTATTTAAAAAAACATAGGCTTGGTCCAGCTTTCTTCTTTTACAGACAGGAGGGAGAGCCAGCAAGGCTGACTGATTGTCCAGTGTTTCTCAGGTAGCCTGAGCTGTGACTCATGGTACAGAACATTTTCCTTGCTTTGATTTTATCTTTTCTTCTTTTTTATGAGGACTGATTGCTTAGGGCCAGGCAGGAATTTGTGCTGGGGTTGGTAGGAAAGACAGGCTTGAGTGGTTGGTTGAGGGATGATTACAAGGTCCTCAGATAACAGCTACCCCTTTCTCTCCAGGATAGCATTTTTTTTTTAAAGATTTTATTTATTTGAGAGAGAGAGACAGACAGAGATAGCGAGAGAGAGCATGAGCAGGGAGGAGAGGGAAAAGCAGACTCCTGATAAGCAGGGAGCCGGACGCAGGACTCGATCCCAAGACCCTGAGATCGTAACCTGAGTTGAAGGCAGACGCTTAACCGAATGAGCCACCCAGGCGTCCCTCTCCAGGATAGCATTTTATGTTAATATTTACCATTTTACAGTTCTTGCTAATACAAGTAGCCACTAGTACTTCTGACTGTGGCACCGCCCATCCCAGCACTGTCTTGAACCGTTTCCCCACAGTCTCTGGTTGAATTCTCCGAACAGCTCTATAAAGTGGATGTCATTATTTCCTTTTTTAAGATAAAGGTGCTGGGCCTCCGAGTTATTTCCCCACGGCCATTCAACTAGTTAAGGGACACACAGGACTGAGATTCCTGCCGAGACTAGTTTCACTCAAGTCTGGTCAGCTCAGAAGGCCATGCTCTTTGAACTGTGCTGTCCATTTTACACCCTTAATAAGTTGCAGAGGAAAAACATTAAGCCCCCAAAGTGCAATACCAAGTTGCCATGAAAATTTTTCAGCAGAATGGCCTCCATTGAAAAGGGACTCTGTCCCCTGTCTTCTGATTGCTTGTCTTCTAATCCTGATATTAAGGTGGATTTTGTTTCCATTGAAACTCATCATATCAAAGCTGGGATGAGCAAAATTGTTTGTCAGTTCTTCCTATTTTTGTGACATGTACCCTTTTGAGATTTGACAAAAACTATAATTTTCTGCCCAGAAAACTTTGCGTGATTTCAGAGGATTCATGGATTTCCCGAAGCCCTTCCTGGGACTTGCATATTTCCTATGGTCTCCCAGATTAAGAACTGTCATACAAATTTAATACGCTCTGAGAATTCTTTTTTTTTTTTTTTAAATTTTTCATGACAAACATCTAAAACTGCAGCTTCTGGAAGAACCACTTGTTCTTGCTGATCTTGTACTTCACCTCGAACTTGACCTTGGCCCTTTGTCAGGCCTTGCGTTTTAGAGCAGGGTCTCTGAAGACATCCTCATTGATGACAGTTTCGTCCAAGGGGATATCCACAGAGGAACTTGTGGGCATGAGGCGACTCTGTGGGCATGAGGCGATTATAAACTTTCACAAAAGACTTGATCTTTGACCTCTTGGCGATTTTCTTCTTGCCCATGGAAGCTGTCACTTTGCAGGGATAGCGGTCAGTTGCAGCCATGGCTGTAGGGACAGTCTGAGGTGCCATCATCAATGTTCTTCATGATGACCGCTTTGCATCCAGAGTAGCGTCTGACCAGGACCAGCACCACCTTCATGGGTTTGATGAACTTGCCCATCTCAACACCAGCCACTCCAGCCTACAGCAGAAAGGAAGAAAGGGCACTTCCGCTCCACTCTGAGAATTCTTTATGTTGTGTAATCCGTTCAGGGCATTCACTCTGGAAATCTGTAACTGGGCAGGTCATTTGGGGATAAGTATCAGAGTACAGTGAGCCACCCTGAATTCATCCCTGTTTCTTTGTGTTTTAAGACTTAAAATAACCCTTGTGTGTATATCTTTTCAGGGCACAGGCTGGTGAGCTGTGGGTCAAGAATGAGAAGGTCATGTGTGGTTATATCAGCGAAGACACCAGGGTGAGACTGATAAAATGCCTTCTGGTTTTGTTTCTTCATACCATTATGTCTGAGTCCTGAAACCAAAAACAAATCAGAAACAAGCAAAAACTTGATAATCTCCTGATGGGTACTGTTTACCTAGGTAGATAATACTGTAATATTGTCAAGGACTCCTGGAATTCTAATGTTTTACAGTTGGATCTCTCCAGTTTGGGGTCGATCTTTGTTTTCTCTTCTTCTTTTTTTTTTTTTTTAATTTTTATTTATTTTTGAGAGAGAGAGAGCGAGCCCAAGTGGAGGGAGGGGCAGAGGGAGAAGCAGACTCCCCGCTGAGCAGGGAGCCTGATGCGGGACTCAATTCCAGGACCCTGGGATCATGACCTGAGCCAAAGGCAGAGGCTTAACTGACTGAACTACCCAGGCACCCCTTTGTTTTTTCCTCTGAAAGAGGTCTAAGCATGGAAATGTAATGTCTATCTTGTGGGCTTCGATGCCTGCTAATACATAGGAAAAGTTAAACTCAGTGGAAGACTGCAGTTGGTAAACATCAACAGAGACTTTTGCAAAGGAATTTCCTTCTTTGGCTCTCTATTCCAGTTGGAAAAACTCAAATTGAACAGCTGTAAACATTACCCATGCTGGTGAAACCACCTGTCTGTTCTTCCTTGTTCTCATCCCCTGCCTCCTTTGAGAGCCGTGGTTTGAATGGGTGGGTGATCTTGCCTCCACTGGGGTCTTTTGGCAATGTCTGAAGACATTTTTATGTGTCACAGCCAGGATTTTGTGAAGAAGATTGGTAAACATGATACAATGTATAAGACAGATGTCCAGAACGAAGAACCTGGTCCAAAATAGCAGTGATGTGATGGGGGGGGGGGTGCTGTCTCACACATTATGGGACGTTTAGCAGCATCCCTAGCTTCTGTGCACCAGATACTGTGAGTCATGACAACCAGAAACGTCTCCAGATACCACCAAGTGCCCCCTGGGGGAGCAAAATTACCTCTGGTTGAGAACCAGTGCCTTTATAGGTAACTACTATCTGAATTCTATTTTTGTGTGTTTTTTTTTACATAGTGTTATTATATATGTATTTTACCCTAAACAGTATATTATTTGTTTTGCTTGTTTTTGAGCTTTATTAAGGTGAAAAAAAATATATAGTCCTTTTTAGCTAGCTTTTTGGGGCCTAATATTACATACGTATGTATGTGTGTGTGTTAAAATTTATTTATTCGAGAGAGCGAGCACAGGTGTGCAAGCGGGGGGAGGGCAGAGGGAGAGGAAGAGAATCTCAAGTAGACTTCCACTGAGCACAGAACCCTATGCAGGACTTGATCTCACAACCCTGAGATCATGACCTAAGCTGAAATCAAGAGTTGGACACTTAACTGACTGAGCCACCCAGGAGCCCCTATATATATATATTTTTAAAGATTTATTTATTTATTTGAGAGAGAGAGAGAGAGTACGGGGGAGGGGGGGTGCAGAGGGAGACGAGAGAGAGTCCCAAGCAGATTCCATGCTGAGCATGGAGCCCAACACAAGGCTCGATCTCACGACTCAGATCATGATCTCAGCCGAATCCAAGAGTCAGACACTCAACCAACTGTGCCCCCCAGGTGCCTTCTTAATACTATATTTGTAATCTGTAATTAGGAATGTGTGGGTCATAGGTAAGATAATGGCAAATTATTTTTTCAAATTCTTTGGACCAGGTAATACTCCTAGTAACAGTATATAAAAATCTCCTGTTGTTTTTCATTTTTTCCTACATTAGGTGTTACATTTTTAAAGTTTTTGCAGCTCTAATGGGCACAAATTGATTTTATAGTGATCTTTTGCTTTTCCCCACTTCTCTAGAAATTCACTCTTAAGCATAACTTACAAAGACCATGATAATTTGGCATATGCTTATCTCTTCAACCTCATTCATTCACATATTTAATAAATAATATGGAAGCACCTCCTGAGTGTCAGCTACTGTGCTTTTTTTTTTTTTAACACTTAATTTGAAAAAAAAAAAAATTGGTACAGATGGGTGCCTGGCTGGCTCAGTTGGTAGAACATGTGGCTTTTCATCTTGTGGCCATGAGTTCGAGCCCCATGTTGGGTGTAGAGATTAGTTAAAAAAAAAAAACAAAACTGGTGCAGAACATTATCCATGAACATCCTTTGTTCTAAAAATTTATTTATTTGTCAGAGAGAGAGAGTCCCTGCTTAGCAGGGAGTCTGACGCAGCCCTCGATTCCAGGACCTCGGGATTATGACCTGAGGTGCAGGCAGCTGCTTAACCGACTGAGCTACCCAGGCATCCTATGAACATCCTTCATGCTAGAGGGGAATTCAAAGTGGGGAATTCCCATTCAGTGGGGTCGCATGAGCGAACAGCACAGATGAGATTCCTCCTGGTAAAGAGCTTACACACCCTAATGGGGAGACAGATGGAAGTAGACACCCAGCCCATAAATGTAATTACGGATTATGAGGAGTACGCCAAAGGAAATTAATCCGGTAAAGAGAAAGACTAACTGAAGGTAGCCTTAGTAAACAAATGAGATAAATTAAATATTCTTAGGGAAACAGAGTGTTGTGAGAGAGAGTATCAGATCTTCTTTACAAAGGTGGTCAGGGAGGTGTCTCTGAGAAGATGCCAGAAAGGTGAAACTTAGCCAATGTATGGAGGTTGAGGCAAAGAGCTTTCCAAGCAGAGGAAACAATTGTGAGAGGCCGGTGTGGCAGAAGCATAGGAGATGAATAGGGAGAATGATGTCAGTGGGAAGGTGGACTGGTTGCAGCCAGTTCACATAGGTCCTTGTAACCAGTGTAGAATTTACTCTGAGGACAGTTGAAATCCATTGAAGGGTTTTAAGTGGGGGAGTGATTCCCGAATTATGCTTTCAAAAGATCACTTATTCATCCAACCGGATTTCATTGTTGTTGTAGTTACTGTAAGTTAACCTATTTATTATAGGCTAGTGATGTTTCAAATGGAGGAGCTTCTACTGGTCTCTGAATTCCTTTCGTCCACTGATGGCCGACTTCACTGTGGTGGCAGAAGTGGTGGTGTAGGTCCAGGCACCTCTGGCTACTGTTTTCATGTAGGAACCATGGTGCCAGATGCCCACAGCTCATCTTTTCATCTTAGTTTTGCCATAGAAGGAGCATGTGTACTTGGTGTGCTGGCTTTTTAAATTTTTCTCCTCCATTTTCATGAGGGAGACTCCATAATGGGTGCTGTATTTACCGATGATTCTGACCTTTATGGTGTGTCTAACCATGTCACCACAAACTAGGTCTAAGTTCAGAGAGCCATTCAGTTGGATTTTGTTGAACAAAACAACCCAAAGTAACAGTGGCAAATTGATGCTCCAAAGTCAGCTTTTTTCTCTCTGGTGAAAGAAGTCCATGGGAAGACCATTCCTGGCTGGTGTGGCACTGTCACGATTACTGGTGATCTAAGGCTCTTTTTGTCTTCCTGTTCTGTCATCCTCAGGACTGGGCTTCCACGGTGCAGCTGGAGCTGCTGTAACCACATTCATATTCCAGGTAGAGGAGAGAGGAAGGGAAGAAAGACAAGAGGGATGCAGCTTCCAGCCATGTCAGCTTCAGGATGTGACATTTCTGTCAACATCTTATTGACCACAATTTAGTCACATGTAGCTACTCAGGAAGCCAGGAGGTTTAGTCTTTTAATTGGGTCCCTCGCCTCTTGGAATAGAATCAGCTTCCCTTTACTTAGGAAGAAAGGATGTGGCATAAGCACCCATAGTACTCTGGCTCTGTGGAGAGCATTGTTTGTGGGGCAAGAGTAGAAGCAGAGAAACAAGTCAGGAAGATAGAAGATTGTGGCATAGACTAAGGTAGGAGCTGTAGCAGTGGAGGGATGTGGGCAGACGTGAGATACATTTTGAGGTAGAGTCCACAAAACTTGCCGATGGGTTGGATATGAGGAGTGAAGGAAAGGGAAGAATTGATCAGCTTGATGGACAGATGGAGGTGTCATTTATGAGGTGGGGAAGACTTGGGAGGAGACATTTGGGAGCGATTGAAAAAAGTTGTTTGTGAGATACCTGTTGGACTTCTGAGAGGAGAAATCTGGGGAGGCAGTGGAGTCTGGAGCTCATTTTGTCACTTGTCCCATATGTCCCCCTACCCCACCCTGTCCTGCCCTTGGGAACCATTTGCTCTTCCTCAAATGTGCCATATTCTCTTTTGTGTCCGTGTCTTTGCACAGACTGCTCTCTCCTGCCTGGAGCATTTAGATTTGCCTTCCCCCCCTCACAAGCTGCTCATCCATCCCTCCATACTTGTCTCAGGCTCCCTTGCTTCTGGAAAGCCTTCCTGGTTCCTTGAGGCAGTCTGGGCATGAAGGGCGTGTCCGATGTGAATTATAATTTATAGTTTATTAGACTGGCAGCTCATCAACTGGCACGTCTTAGCCCAAGTTCTACATTCATAATGACGTTTTCTTGACTTTCCTAGGTAGGTTTACTGCTCCTTCTCCTTCATTTCTTATAAGAATCTTCATGGAATGTTTGTATGTGTTGCAGTCTTTTGACTTTTTTTTTTTTTTTAAAGATTTTATTTATTTATGTGACAGAGAGACAGCCAGCGAGAGAGGGAATACAGCAGGCGAGTGAGAGAGGAAGAAGCAGGCTCCCAGCAGAGGAGCCCGATGTGGGACTCGATCCCGGAACGCCGGGATCATGCCCTGAGCCGAAGGCAGACGCTTTAACGACTGCGCTACCCAGGCGCCCCTGACTTTTTTTTTTTTTTTTTTTTAATTTTTTTTTTTTTTTTTTAAAGATTTTATTTATTTATTTGACAGAGAGAGACAGCCAGAGAGAGAGGGAACACAAGCAGGGGGAATGGGAGAGAAGAAGCAGTCTTCAGCGGAGCAGGGAGCCTGATGCGGGGCTCGATCCCAGGACCCGGGATCACACCCTGAGCCAAAGGCAGACGCTTAACGTCTGAGCCACCCAGGCACCCCCTTTTGAATGTTTTAATCCTCTACTCTAAGCTCCTAGAGGGCAGGGACAAAATCATCTCTTCATGGCTTATGATGTCAGGGATGAAACTTGCTTTTAGAAGTCCCATGTTACAATTAAAAATCTTCCATCGGGGGCGCCTGGGTGGCACAGCGGTTAAGCGTCTACCTTTGGCTCAGGGTGTGATCCCAGCGTTATGGGATTGAGCCCCACATCAGGCTCCTCCGTTATGAGCCTGCTTCTTCCTCCCACTCCCCCTGCTTGTGTTCCCTCTCTCGCTGGCTGTCTCTATCTCTGTCGAATAAATAAATAAAATCTTTAAAAAAAAAAATCTTCCATCTTTTTTTTTTTTTTTTATCTTGTGTGTGTGTGTGGTAAAAAAGATATAAGGTATACTGTCTTAACCATTTTATTTTGTTTTATTTTTTTAAGATTTTGTTTTTAAGTAATCTGTACACCTAGTGTGGGGCTTGAACTTACAACCCCAAGTTCAAAAGTCGCACTCTGGGACCCCTGGGTGGCTCACTTGGTTAAGTGTCTGCCTTTGGCTCAGGTCATCACCCCAGGGTCCTGGGATTGAGTCCCTCATTGGGCTCCTTGCTCCTGCTTCTCCCTCTGCCTGCTGCTCCCCCTGCTTGTGTGCTCACTCTCTCTCTCTCTCTCTCTCTGACAAATAAATAAATAAAATCTTAAAAAAAAAAAAGTCGTATGCTCTACTGACTGAGCCAGCCAGGTTCCCCTACCCTGTCTTAACTTTTATTTTATTTTATTTTATTTTATTTTATTTTATTTTATTTTATTTTTATTTTTAGAGAGAATGAGAGTGGCGGGGGGTGGGGCAGAGGGAGAAGAAGAGAGAGAATCTCAAGCAAGGCTCCATGCCCAGTGCAGAGTCCAACGCAGGGCTGGATCTCACAACCCTGAGATCAGGACCTGAGCCGAAATCAAGAGAGTCAGACACATAACTGACTGAGCCACCCAGGCACCCCTGTCTTAACCATTTTAAAGTGCACGGTTCAGTAGGGTTGAGTACATTTACATTTACATTGTTGTGAAATGGATCTCTCGAACTTTTTCATCTTGCACAAGTGAAAATCCATATATCATTGCTTTTTAATGCAGCTACATTTTTGTTTATTTCAGGTGGTGTTCCGTTCTACGTCGGCTATGGTTTACATATTTATTCAGATGAGCTGTGAAATGTGGGATTTCGATATTTATGGTACTGTTCCTAAGTGCTGGTTGTAGCGCCACTGGGTAGACATTTCTGGTTTCTCCCAAGTTGGTTTCATTTTACAGTAAGCTATTGATATTCTCTAAAAATGTGTCCTGAGATCTTTACAAATCGTCAAATGCCAAAATAAAGAAATCGAAAGTAAATATTTTACACATATATATTTATATGGTGAATTCCATGAAATGCTATAAATATTAATGGAAAATCTGACTTCTCAGATCTTTAATTGTTCTGCAATTACAGGTTGAAAAGTCATAAAGTCACTCTATGGCTAGGAACCAACACTTTCTTTGACATCATTCATTTCTCTTTCTGTCACTCATAGAAATCTCCATATTTGTCTCATTTTATTGGAGTTATTTTGTAATGAGTAGAGGGCAGTAAAGCTGCTATGAGGTGTGGCTACTGTGTCCATCACACCAGCCCTATGGTACATATATTTCAAATTCGTGTTTACCAAAAGTACAAACCAATTTCCTTTTAAAATTTTTTAAATTTAAATTGAATTAATTAACATATAGTGTGTTACTAGTTTCAGAGGTAGGGTTCAGTGATTCATTAGTCTTATATAACACCCAGTGCTCATTATATCACATGCCCTCCTTTTGTCCATCACCCTGTTACCCCATCCCCCAGCCCCCTCCCTTCCAGCAACCCTCAGTTTGTTGCCTATGATTAAGAGTCTCTTATGGTTTGTCTCCTCCTCTGGTTTTCTCTTGTTTATTTTTCCCTCCCTCCCCCTATGATCCTCTGTTTTGTTTCTTAAATTCCACATATGAGTGAGATCATATAATTGTCTTTTGCTGATGACTTATTTTACATAGCATAATACACTCTAGTTTCATCCATATCTATAAACTAACTTCTGTTATGGGTCATCAGAGTCACTCAAGAACAGTAGGAACTGCAAGTAATAATTCAATGAATGCCAAGGGTCATCTTCTAACCAACTTTAAGCATCATTGTGAGAATACTCATATTTAGAAGTTAGATGGTCCTCTCATTCTGAAGGTAACATTGCATTTTTCAGTCATCAAAGCATTTTCAATTTGGCTTTTACCTTAGAGCCACGGCTTCTTACTGAGTGAGGCAAGTATTAAATTTGGCTCGATAGAAAGTCTAGATTGAAACTACTTTTATACATCCGGCTTTTATGATTTTGTTTTAAGATACAGTAGAACCCACCTTGTCTTTGGTCCCATTCCTGCTACTTTACTGAGAGAAGATACTGTAAACAAGAAATAAAGATAATCTTTACCATCTTCTCATTGTTGCTTTTCAGGGGATCTATATTTTGAGAAAGCTGTGAATGGTTTCCTTGCTGATCTCTTTACCAAGTGGAAGGTATGTTTCTTATGCACTAAATCTCATTGCATAAACATTACTATCGCAGATTTTAGAAATACACCATTTCTATTAAGCTGCCTTTAATTAAATATCTTAGCTAAAGCCTAAATTGATAAAACTCTAGATTTACAGTACTTTAACCACCTCAACATGATAAAGGCCATTTGTGAGAAAACCACAGCTGACATCAGACTCAATGGTGAAAGACTGAAAACTTTTCCCTTTAAGATTTAGGAACACGGTAAGATTTTTCACCCGCCTTCACTGCTGGTATTCAGTGTTGTACTAGAAGTTCTAGCCATAGCAACTAGGCAAGAAAAAGAAACAGAATGCACCCATATTGGAAAAGAAGAAGTAAAACTATCTCTATTCACAGATGAACTCTTATATGTAGAAAATCCTAAAAAATCCACAAAACTATTAGAACTAATAAATGGATTCAGCAAAGTTCAGTGTACAAAATCAACACACACCATTGTTTGTGTTTTATCAACGATGAACAGTTTGAACAGGAAAATTAAAAACATAGAATTAAATTTTAAAATGAGAATTGAATTAAATTGAAAAACAATTCCATTTACAAGCACATCAGGGAGAATCAGATACTTTGGAGTAATTTATCCAAGGAGGTGCACAATTTGTGTATTAAAATCTACAAAACTTGCTGAAGTAGATTAACAAAGATCTAAATAAATGAAAAACAATCCATGATCATAGATTGGGAGACTTAATATTGTTAAAGTGGAAATACTACTCAAACTATAGTTCAGTCCCTATCAAAATTCCAGTGGCCTTTTTCTTTGCAGAAATGGAAAAGCTGATTCTAAAATTTATGTGCAATTGCAAGGGATCCTGCATAGCCAAAACAACCTTGAGAAAGAACAACAGTCGGAAGACTCTTACTTCCTAATTTCAAAACTTACTACAAAGCTGAAGTAGTCAAAACAGCGTGATACTGGCATAAAGATAGATAATATAAGTCAATGGAATAGAATTGAGAGTACAGAAATCAATCCATACATTTGTGGTCAGTTGATTTTAGACAAGGATGTGAAGTCCATTCAATGAGGGAAAGAATAGTCTCTTCAACGAATGGTTCTGAGCCAAATATCCATATGCCAAAGAATGAATTTGGACTCCCAGTACACATCCATATACAAAAATTAACTCCAGGTGGGGCACCTGGGTGTCTCAGTTGGTTAAGTGTCCGACTCGTGATTTTGGCTCAGGTCACAATCTCAGAGTTGTGAGATCAAGCCCTGCTTCAGGCTTCCTGCTCAGCAGGGAGTCTGCCTCTCTCCCTCTCCCCCTGCTCCTCCCCGCACTCGAGTACTCTCTCTCTCTCTCCTAAAAAAAAAAAAAAATTAAATCTTTAAAAAGAATTAACTCGAGGTGGATCAAAGAGCTAAATAAGAGAGCTATTTGAGGTCACATTATGTAGTGGAAAAGAGCATGGAGTTTGGATAAAAACAGACTGGGTTTAAAATTATGGTTCTACTCTGATTTGATTTTTTATCATAGAGAAGTAGTCAGTCTCCTGGGCCTCTATTCTCTTTTCTGCAAAATGGAGCTAATAATAGTTCCTGCCTCACAAGGTGTTTTAAAGCATCTGTACATAGTAAGGTCTCAGTAGGATCCTGGTGTCAATTGAATCTAAGTCCTATCTTCGTCAGCAACACAGGAACAATATCCTTCAGCTTTGAAGGGTACAGAAGTAGAAATGCAATGCTTGTCCCCGGAGAACTTACAGATCTGCTGGGGAGCTTGCATCTCTGTATTTGAAACAATAGCAAACCGCATGTTTTAGGGGTTGAAACTTTATTTACTTTTGAACTTGGGCCTGAAAGGCTGAGGAAGGTTTGGATGGTTGGAAAGGAAGATGGAGAGGGTATGTCAGATGAACAGTTCAAGCAAAAGGATGTAAATGGGCGTGAGAGTGGGGTGTGATCTAGGCAACTTCACAGAGGATTTATGTGGGGAATAATTAAATAATGAGATGGATTAGAAGGATAGGGTCGCATCAAGCCCCGCAGTTTTGGACTTGACAGGAAGTGTGGGAGGTATTAAAGATTCTCAAGCAACAGGTCAGTATGATCAAAGCCAGGGAAAATTTGAGGAAAGAAGAGTCCAGTGGCCAGGAGCAATTTGATGAAGGGACACACTGGAATTAAGCAGACCCGCCAGGAGGCTTCTGTAGTCCTGTGGCTTAACTGTGATCGGGACTTGGTGTCTACCTGAGTATGGTGCCTGAAGTTTGGGGTGAACTGAATAATGGTTACCTTGGACCACATAATGACCATTTCAGTTATTGGGTCTGTGAAAACCTTCATCTCAAGTCTGGTTCAGTTGTCTCTTAGATGTCCCCTAACCCAAGATTCTATAAGTGGATATATGATTAGATGTAGGGGCAGGACTTGGCATAGGCCCAGTCATTAGTTTACAGGACTTCGTTCTTAGGATTTGTTTATTTTTTAAAATCAAGAACTTGGTTTTATTATCATCATTATTTTTTGAAGATTTTATTTATTTATTTGACAGAGAGAGAGAGAGCACGCACAAGCAGAGGGAGTGGGAGAGGGAGAAGCAGGCTCCCCGCCGAGCAGGAAGCCTGATGTGGGGCTCAATCCCAGGACCCTGGGATCATGAACTGAGCTGAAGGCAGATGCTTAACGGACTGAGCCACCCAGGCGCCCAAGAACTTGGTTTTTTAATTTAATTTAATTTAATTTAATTTAATTTAATTTAATTTAATTTTATTTTTTTAGAAGATTTTATTTATTCATTTGAGAGAGAGAAAATCACAAGCAGGGAAAGAGACAGAGGGAGAAGCAGGCTCCCTGCTGAGCCAGGAGTCCGACGTGGGGCTCGATCCCAGGACCCAGAGATCATGACATGAGCTAAAGGCAGACACTTAACCGACGGAGCCATCTAGGCACCCAAGAACTTGGTTTTAAAGCAGGAGCTTGAAAATGAATTAAAATAACTTTCTGTAACCACTCTGTATTGATTTAATGATGTTTGGTGAAGGTTGTTTATTCTTTATTCCTCCTGTCTAATAACTTAAAGTTAGCACTGTGGACAGCAGGATTGAGCATGGGAGTTCATGAATTCATTTCAGAGCCCAAAATATAGTGGTGGTGGGAGTAATAATAGTAGTCCTAGTTAACATTTATTGAGTGTTTTTGACATACCAGGTATCTTGTTAAGTGTTTTGTCCATATTATCTCACTAACTCTTGCCCCTATTATACAGATAGGGAAAGTACAGCTCAAAGAGGTTGGGTAACTTGCCCATGATCAACAGCATGTAAAAGCAGAATGAGGATTCTAACCCGGTGCCTTCCATTCACCCAGACCTAGCCTGAGATCATAACCTCTGCGCTGTCCTGTCTGTATTATTATAATCCCAGGCCATGTCACCTGTCATATGTTATCCCCGTCATCACATGAGTTAAGAGGCTCATATGCCCACACCAACCCATTTTAAGGCATTTTTTTCTGTATATCACTTATACCAAAAATCAGATAAATCCGGAGTGGAGTTTGGAGCATTGGGGATCCAATAAGTTCGTTGGTGGCTAATGGAGATCTGCTCTTTCCTAGCACTCTGCTCTTGGTGCTGTGGCTTGTATTTAGGAATTTCTGTTCACTTGAGATATATCCATGGGGGGAACATAAAGTGGCGTGTAACGTACATCATGTTGTATATATACCCTATATATATAGGGTGAATGCTGAATTGTGTGGTCAGTGAGTATGGTGGATTAGAGATGGGTCACTGTGAGCTTTCATCTTCGAAGATCTGAAAGGAACTGAAACAGCCTGCTGGCTCACTGGTGCAAGCCAAATTTCATGCCATCTGTAAACACCTTATTTCCGGAACGTTGATCTCCAGAGTCCGTGGAAAGGTTTATTCTCACTAGTCCCCATCCCAATCCAAAGGTACTTCATTGCCTTGCCTTCGACTCCTGCATCTTGAGTAGCTCCCAAGCCTCATTTTTATGACAGTGGTAGGATGTAGGGATGTGTTTGATTCTCACATCCACCACCATGGGTTTTCTTATTGTTTCCCAAACTACTGTTCTGAAGAAATTTTAAAAACACCATGAAGCAGGTACAAATACCACGATCCTTTGACACTGGGCTAATCTAGTTCATGCCAGATCGAGAGCTAGGAGATAGTGACCCATACTTATTGATGATTTGCTGTCTTTAAAGCACTTTTTGCATTCCTGGAACTACGGGTGACTTGCCCAAGGTCACGTAGTGGTAAATATCAGAGCCAGGACTCAATCCAGATCTCACTACAACAGTGCTGTGTTCACTGCATTATGCAACCTGTAGTTATGTGACATCATCCAATACAGCGTGCTGCCACTGATCCTCCTAAAATTGAGAATGTTATGTTAATGCAGGGTCCTTCATCGTCAAGTGAATGAAATAAACGTTCCTTTTTCTTTACTCATTCCTAGGAGAAGAACTGTAGTCATGAAGTGACAGTGGTCCTATTTTCTAGAACTTTCTATGATGCAAAATCTCTTGGTGAGTAAGTCTTTCTCCTGTAGTTCTTTTTTTGTTAAGTTTGCCACCCATTCCTTACACCTCTTTCNTTCCCTTTGCAATGCTCATCTTTCGTACTTTTTCTGTTATGAGCCCAGGGTAAAATGGAAAATCGCACAGTCCATTAGTAGATGCGAGAGGTCTGCGGGCTGTGATTCATCTTAAAGCCAACTTCGTATATGTTTATTCATTCGTTTATTTATTCGTTCATTTATTTTGGTGATGCAAATTTTCAACCCAGAAGAGGGAGCAGAGAAACTGAATGTCTCTTCTCACTCTGATCTGCTGTGTTGTTTCTTTCTTCCAGATGAATTTCCTGAAATAAACCGAGCCTCAATTCGACAGGATCACAAGGGACGGTACTATGAAGACTTTTATAAGTATGTTTGAGTGCTTTGCCATGCCTTTTTTTTTTTAAGATTTTATTTATTTACTTGAGATAGAGAGAGCACGAGCAGGGGGTAGAGGGAGAGGGAGAAGCAGGTTTCCTACTGAGCAGGGAGCCCAGTGCAGGCCTTGATCCCAGGACCCCAGGATCATGACCTGAGCCGAAGGCAGATGCTTAACCGACTGAGCCACCCAGGCACCCTCTATCCCTTTTTTGTTTGTTTGTTTTTTTGGTTGTTTCTTTCCTAACTTAAAAAAAGTTAACCTTTTCATTTTGGAATAATTCTGGGTTTAGAGAGAAGTTGCAAAGATAGCCCAGAGAGAGTGTTCCCATATACCCTTTACCCAGTTTCCCCTGTTAACACTTCATAACCAAGGTACATTTGTTAAAACTGTGAGATTAGCCCTGGCATGTTGCTATTAACTAAATTTCAGATGGTTTTCAGATTTCATCAGTTTTTCCACTTTCTGTTCCAGGACCCAATCCAGGATACCACATTGCATTTAGACTTTCCAAACTTTGTACTGTGAAAAATTTCAAACTCCCAGAAAAGAAGAATAGATAGTATAATGAATTCACATACCCAACACTTAGATTTAACAGTTATTATTATGCCATATTTGCTTCATGTGTTTGTTTGTTTCTTTGCTTTGCTTCTTTTTTTTTTTTTTTTTTTGGCTAGATTTAGAGTAAATTATAGGTATTGTGACATTTTTGTTCTATATATCTAAAAAAATAAGGGCATTTTCACATATAACCACAATATCGTGGTCACATTGAACAAAGTTAATTCTATAATATCCAATATCTAGTATATATTCAGATTTCATTAATTGTCTCTGAAATAACTTATGTTTGATTTGCTTGTTAAGTCTAAATCTAAAGCAGTTTCTTTAGATTTCCCTTCCTTTTTGTCTCCAAATATTTGATGTGTTGAAGAATCTTGAGTTGTACTGGGCTTCCCCAACTTCCATGTGCATATGAACCACGACCCCTGGGGATCATGCTGATAACAGTACGTTCAGGAGTCCTGGGGTGGGCCTGAGATTCTGCTTGTCTAGCTAGCTCCTTTGCTTGCACAGGTTGGTCTTTGTATCCCTTTTTGAGTAGGGAGGCTATGGAAGACCCCTTCTGGACTTATCTTATTCCAACCTTATGGTGGTGTTTGTTTATTTTCTGTAAACCAGAGGCTCCAACTGGGATAATTTTGCTGCCCCCTCTACTTACCTGGGACATTTGGCACTGTCTAGAGATTTTTTTTTTTTTTTTTTAATTATCAAAATGGTGTGGGGGAGGTAGGAGGGGGAGGTTATATAACTGCTATCCCCTGCGTAGAGGCCAGGGGTGCTGCTAGGCGTCCTCCAGTGTGCATAGGACAGCCCGCACCAGAGAGTTACTTAGCCCAAGATACCAGTTGTGCTGAGGTTGAGAAGCCCTCTCTAAAGACTTGATTGGATTTAGGTTGGACCTTTTTAGTAACTTATCTCATTGCTGATGCCCTGTACTTCTCTCTTTCTCTCTCTCTCTTTTTCTAAAGATTTTATTTAGGGGCACCTGGGTGGCTCAGTCGTTGGGTGTCTGCCTTTGGCTCAGAGCGTGATCCCAGAGTCCTGGGATCGGGCCCCGCGTCAGGCTCCTCCGCTATGAGCCTGCTTCTTCCTCTCCCACTCCCCCTGCTTGTGTTCCCTCTCTCGCTGGCTGTCTCTCTCTCTGTCAAATAAATAAATAAAATCTTAAAAAAAAAGAAAGATTTTATTTATTTATTTGACAGAGAGGGTGAGAGAGGGAACACAAGCTGGGGGAGTGGGAGCAGGAGAAGCAGGCTTCCCGCTGAGCAAGGAGCCCAATGTGGGGCTCCATCCCAGGACCCTGGGATCATGACCTGAGCCAAAGGCAGACGCTTAACGACTGAGCCCCCCCGGGCGCCCTTGCCCTGTACTTATCATTGCCTCACTGCAGGATGCAGATCAGTCCAGATTTCCTGACAGTGTCACTGAATAAGGGGACGCTTTGTGAGATGATGGAAGCATAGCAGATAGGGTCAGATGGGGTTGCTCAATGGCCTGGAGCTGAAGGCCCTTGATCTTTTAAATTCTCAGATCCTTGGAGAAGATTATCACATGACTATTGGCACTTCAGGTCGAATAGATCTCAAGGCTTTAGAAAGCCTTTTGCTTTGTAGGTTTTAAATGGATTGTTTTATTCTTACCTGAGGTATCAAGATTTTTTTTAAAGATTTTATTTATTTATCTGACACAGAGAGAGAGAGCACAAGCAGAGGGAGCAGCAGGCAGAGGGAGAGGGAGAAGCAGGCCCCCCGCCAAGCAGAGAGCCCAACGCCGGGCTGATCCCAGGACCCTGGTTTCATGACCCGAGCCAAAGGCAGATGCTCAACCGACTGAGCCACCCAGGTGCCCCCAAGATTTTGTGTTTAAATAAAAAGCAACTCCTTTGATGCGAAGCACATTTCCTCGCCTTACTACACTTATTAAAGCCCTTAGAGACTGCTTTTCTCAAACACATTTCTCTGTTATTGGTTCAGTCTTTCTGCCTCAGACTATTTCCTTCTGTAACTGAGAGGAGGAACCCTTTGCTAGTTTCCCTTACTACCTCAGACTGGGAAATCAATGTCTCTCTGTTTTGCAGAAACAGTTTACTATGTAGGTTTAGTTGTTGTCTCAGATGACCAGTCTTCTCCCCATCACCAACCTAGAGCCTTAAACATATCTCTTTCTAGCTAGTTCTTTCCTAAGTCCCAAGCCAGCACCAAATGCCAATTTGTAGAGGATTTTTCCCTTCTTCTCAACTTTGTCATAGCATTCCTTAAGAAAAAAATCTTTTTTTCTTTTATAATTATATATATATATGTAAATATATATATATTTAAATTGTGATTGTGGATAAGCCCCAAAGAGTGATTGAAGTTATGGAAACTTTCTACACAGCTTTTTTGGCAACGTTTTCAAATTTTTATTTCAAAAAATTTTTAATTATGAGAAAGTTGAAGGAGGAATATAACGAATATCTGTATACTTTTCACCAAATTTACTAATTATTAACGTTTAATAGACACATGATTATACTTCATTATCTATCTCCTAAGAGCAAGGACATTGTAAAAGAATGTCAGATTTTGCCAGTTGTCCTGATATTCCTTCTTGAGATGTTTTTCCTGATCCAGATTTCTTTCTAGAATCATGTATCATTTTTAACTTCGATAATCTTTTGTTTGTTTTTACAATATGTTATTGTGAAAATTTTCGAACACAGAGACAAGTTGGATGAATTGTATAGTGAAAACTCATACACCTACCACCTGGGTTCCGTAATTAACATTTCGCTATACTGTTGACTCTTGAAGAACATGGGTTTGAACTGCATGGGTCCACTTAAACGTGGATTTTTTCAATAGATAAAATACAATACTCTAAAGGTATTTTCCTTATGATTTTCTTTCTTTCTTTTCTTTTAAGATTTATTTATTTGAGAGAGAGAGAGAGAGTATGCATGCATGCGAGCAAGGAGAAGGGCAGAGGGAGAGAGAGGGGGAGAATCTCAAGCAGACTCCCTTCTTAGCACAAAGCCGGACTCAGGGCTCTATCCCACAGCCCTGAGAACATGACCTGACCTGAAATCAAGAGTCAGATGCTCAACTGACTGAGCCACCCAGGTGCCACTCCTTATGATTTTCTTAATAATGCTTTCTTTTGTCCAGCTTATTTTATTGTAAGAGTATAGCATAAAATACCTCTAACATACAAAGTACGTTAATGGACTGTTTATGTTATCGGTAAGTCTCCTGGTCAACAGTGGGCTGTTAGTAGTTAAGTTTTTGGGGAGTTAATACATACGCAGATTTTCAGTTGCACAGGGCAGGGGCGTCAGTACCTCTAACCCCCATGTTGTTCAAGGGTCAATTGTATTTCCTTTATCACTTACCAGATTACCTTTTTATATCATTTAAGAAATAATGCATCTTCATGGTAGAAATTTTTTTAAAAAATTTTTTATTATGTTATGTTAGTCACCATACAGTACATCATTAGTTTTTGATGTAGTGTTCCATGATTCATTGTTTGCATATAACACCCAGTGCTCCATGCAATACATGCCCTCCTTAATACCCATCACTGTCCTAGCCCAATCCCCTAACCCCCTCCCCTCTGAAACCCTCAGTTTGTTTCCCAGAGTCCATAGTCTCTTGTGGTTCATTCCCCCTTCTGTTTACCCCCCCTTCATTCTTCCCTTCCCTTCCTTCTCCTACCAATCTCCCTGCTATTCCTTATGTTCCATAAATGAGTAAAAACATGATAATTGTCTTTCTCTGCTTGACTTATTTCACTTAGCATAATCTCCTCCAGTCCCATCCATGTTGCTGCAAATGTTGGGTAATCGTTCTCTCTGATGGCTGAGTTATATTCCATTGTATATATGGGTCACATCTTCTTTATCCATTCGTCTGTTGAAGGGCATCTCGGCTCCTTCCACAGTTTAGCTATTGTGGACAATGCTGCTATGAACATTGGGGTGCATATGGCCCTTCTCTTCACTACGTCTGTATCTTTGGGGTAAATACCCAGTAGTGCAATTGCTGGAACATAGGGTAGCTCTATTTTTAACTTTTTGAGGGACCTTCACACTGTTTTCCAAAGTGGCTGTACCAACTTGCATTCCCACATGATAGAAATTTTGAAAAATGTATAGAAGAGCGTAAGATAGAAAATAAGAGTGGCTCCACTCTCCTATTGAGATGGTAATAAGATGATAATAGTTATCATTTGTATTCTGGACTTACTATGTATGGGACACTCACTGTTCTAAGCACTTAAGTATACTGATTTCATTTAAATATCATAGCATTCCTTGTGATGGTTACTGTTATCCCATTTTACAGATATAGAAACTTGGACACAGAGTTTAAGTAACTTATCCAAAGTCCATGGAGGATTGAGTGATGGAGTATGCGCTTGACTCAAATAGTCTGGTTCAGAGTCTGTGCTTTTGACCACTGTATTCTTCAACCCCATACTGATCATACTTTAAATTATTTGTTGATCTTCTTGTGGGTCCTGTATCCCTGTGGCAGTTTCATGAAAGTAATGGGCCATTTCTTCCCCCAACATCACCATTTATCGCTTCATGCTGTTAAATTCTTCGTACCACTTCAGTGGATTCCTGGAAACTTTTTATTTTTTATTTTTTTTTAAGATTTTATTTTTAAGTAAAATCTCTACATGCAACATGGGGCTTGAACTTACGACCCTGACATCAAGAGTTGCATGCTTTTCGGATTGAGCTGGCAGGCACCCCTGATTCCTAGAACCTGAGAACCTCTTTTGGCTTAAGAATGTATGAAGTTATTTCTACATAATGAATACGAATGAGTATGAATTCGTTTGTGTATAATTATGGACATATTAAAACAGATTGTAGAAAGCATGAATGAGTTACAAATGTAGATTTACATATGTATAGGACTACATCATTAATATATTAAAATTTTTCTCACATCATTAAAAAGTTAACCCCAACATTTTTTAGATCAAAAGAAGCTTTGGTTGTGTTTTGTTACTATAAAAACAATACAGGTTTATTTTAGGAAAATCATTTAGTTGAGTACAGGGTAATAAAATACAAAATACCCTCAATTCCACTTCCCAGATGCAGTCATCATCACTCGGGTTCATCAAACCCTATTCTCTGTTTATAGAGAAAAAAGTAGTTTTCACAGAGATGTGGTCACAGACTCCCATGCTTTTTTTACATGATGTTTTAAACCAGCATTTTCCATTTACTATATCACAAATGCCGTTCCATATCAAATACTCTGTTTACACAGCATCATTTTTATTGCTATGTAGACATTTCATTTGATTGCTAACTATTATTGAACACTGAAGTGATTTTCAACTTTTCACTATTGTCAAAGTTCTGCCAGTGAATGGTCTTACAGTCTTTAAGCATAACCTTAGTTATAACCTTAGCATAACCATATAACTTTAGTTATAACCTTACAACTTAGCATAAACTTAAGCATAAACTTAGGATGAGTTCCTAGAAATAGAGTTATTGGGTCAAAGATATTCTAGATCTGTTAAGGCTTTTCATCTGTATAGCCAAATTGCCCTGCAAAACCATTGAAGTAAAAAAATCCTGTTTTCCCAGTAGTCATGTTATTACTCTGTCCTTGCCAACACTGAATACTACTTTCTTTTTTTGACTCATTCCCAGTTAGAATAGAAAAAAAGTTAGCTCACTGAGTCATAATAGTCATTTCTTTCATTATCAAGAGTAAATGTTTTCTCATGCTTATTGGCCTTTGCATTTCTCTTTTGTGAATTGTATATTCATCTTCTTAGCTAATTTTTTCATCTTTTTTTGTTTTTTGTTTTATCCCGAGTGACTTTGCAATCTAAAGGGAAGTACTTTTAATACTATGGTATGTTTCTGTAGATCTTTTTCTGTTTGACCCATTTTATTTTATTTTTTTAAGATTTATTTTTTTTTTTTTAAGTAATCTCTACACCCAATGTGGGACTTAAACCTACAGCCCTGAGATCAAGAGTTGCATGCTCCACCAACTGAGCCAGCCAGGAGCCCCTGTTTAGCCCATTTTAAAATTGGATGATCTTTTTTTTTTTTTTTTTTTTTGGCTTGCTTTGTTTTTAATAAAATCAAATATACTCGGGTGAGAATAGCATTGTGAACCTTCATTACTCATATTAAACAGTTATCAAAGAGGATAGCATTTTTGATAGCTATATATCTGTTGTAGTCTGAAATTTTATCATAATTTAATTAATTCCTTATTGTTAGATAGTTAATTTTTTTCTCATTTTTAAAAAAGATTTATTTCAAGGAGAGAGAGAGAGAGAACAAGCAGGAGGGGTAGAGGGAGAGCGAATCTCAAGCAGACTCCATGCTGAGTGCAGGGTCTAATGTGGGGCTTGATCTCACGACCCTGAGATCATCATGACCTGAGCCGAAACCAAGAGTTGGACGTCTAATCAACTGTGCCACCCAGGCACCCCAGTCTTTTTCTAATTTTTAAATTGATCTATGGCCACCATGATAGCAGATATATAGTTATGCATTCCTGAATGTTTCTTGCATTTTTTTTAAATTAAGACTTTAATTTTTTTAGAGCAGTTTTGGGTTCCTAGCAAAATTGAGAGAAGGTACAGGGATTTCCCATACACCCTCTCTACCCACACCTATATAATGCCCTTCTCATCATTATCAACATCCTTTCCCAGAGTGATGCCTTTGTTACAGTTAATGAGCCTACACAGATATACCATAATCACCGAAAATCCATAGTTTACCTTAGGATTCACTCTTGGTACTGTACGCTCTGTGGGCTTGGACAAATATTTAATGACATGTCTCCATTATTATAGTATCTTACAGAGTATTTTTACTACCCTAAAAATCTTCATGTTCCCCTTATTCATCCCTTCCCCCAAACCCCCAACCCCTGGCAACCACTGATCTTTTTAGAGTCTGTACGGTTTTGCCTTTTCCAGAAAGTCATGTAGTTGGAATCATGCAGTATGTAACCTTTTCAGGTTGGCTTCTTTCACTTAGTAATAGGCATTTAAGTTTCCTTCATGTCTTGTCATGGCTCAATAGCTCATTTCTTTTTAGCGCTCAATAGTATTCTATTGTCTGCATATACCACAATTTGTCCATTCATCTACTGAAGGACATCTTGGTTGCTTTCAAGTTTTGGCAGTTATAAATAAGGCTTCTATAAACATCCATGTATAGGTTTTGGTGTGGACCTAAGTTTTCAGCTCCTTTGGGCAAATACCAAAGAGTACGATTGCTAGATCATATGATAGGAGTATGTTTAATATCATAAGAAACTACCAAACTGTCTTTTCCAAAGTGGCTGCATTATTTTGCATGCCCACCAGCAATGAATGAAAGTTTCTATTGCTCCACATCCTCACCAACATTTGGTGTTGTCAGTGTTCTGGATTTTGGCCACTCTAATGAGTGTATAGTGGTCCCTCATTGTTTTAATTTGCATTTCCCCATCTGACATGATGTGGAGCATCTTTTCATATACTTATTTGCCATGTGTGTATCTTCTGTGGTGAAGTGTCTGTTTAGGTGTTCTGCCCATTTTTAAATTGGGTTGTTCATTTTCTTATTGTTGAGTTTTAAGAGTTCTTTGTATATTTTGGATGACAGTTCTTTATCAAATGTGTCTTTTGCCAGCATTTTCTTCTAGTCTATGGATTGTCTTCTCGTTCTCTTAACATTGTCTTTTCCAGAGCAGAAGTTTTAAAATTTTAATAAGGTCTAGCTTATCAGTTTTTTTCTTTCATGGATTGTGGCTTTGGTGTTGAATCTAAAAAGTCATCATCCTACCCAGGGTTATCTAGGTTTTGTGCTGTGTTATCTTATAGGAGTTTTATAGTTTTACATTTTATATTTAGGTCTATGATCTATTTGGAGTTAGTTCAGTTTTTTCTGCCAAAACCCAGGATCGAACCATATTTTTGAGTTAATTTTTATGAAGAGTGCAAAGTCTGTCTAGCTGCTGCTGCTGCTGTTTCTTCTTCTTCTTCTTCTTCTTCTTCTTCTTCTTCTTCTTCTCTTTTTTTTTTTGCATGTGGGTGTCCAGTTGTTCCAGCACCATTTGTTGAAAAGAATATCTTTGTTACGTTGTGTTATCTTTGCTTCTTTGTCAAAGATCTGTTGATGTATTTTGGGGATTCTATTTCTGGGTCGTGTATTCTCTTCCATTAATCTGTTTCTCTACTCTTTTACCAATGCCACACTGTTTTGATTCCTGTAGCTTCTTGAAGTTGGTTGGTGTTAGTCCTCCAACTTTGTTCTTCTCCTTCAACATTGGGTTGGCTATTCTGGGTCCTGTGTGTTTCTTTTCTTTCCTTTTTTATTTTCTTTTCTTTTTAAGATTTATTTATTTATTTATTTATTTTAGAGAGAGGAAGAGAACGGGAGGAGGATTGGGATAAGGGCAGAGGAAGAGGGAGAGAGAGTCTTAAGCAGACTCAGCGCTGAGTGCAGAGCCCAACTTGAGATCACGACCTGAGCTAAAACCAAGAGTCAGACACTTAACTGACTGTGCCACCCAGGCGCCCCCTGTGTCTGTCTTTCTTTCTTTCTTTCTTTCTTTCTTTCTTTCTTTCTTTCTTTCTTTCTTCCTTTCTTCCTTTCCTTTCCTTTTCTTTTCTTTTCTTTTCTTTCCTTCTTTCTTTCTTTCTTTCTTTCTTTCTTTCTTTCTTTCTTTCTTTCTCTTTCCTTCTGTCTCTCTTTTTAAAAAAGATTTTATTTATTTGAGAGAGAGAGAGCGAGCGATCTCAAGAGAGCATGTGCAGAGGCAGGGGAGAGGGAGAAGCAGGCTCCCTGCTGAGCAGGGACCCTGATGCAGGGCTTGATCCCAGGACCTGAGATCATGACCTGAGCTGAAGGCAGATGCTTAACCAACTTAGCTACCCAGGCGCCCCCGGCTGTGTGTTTCTTTAGGATAAGTTCCTAACATTAAAATTACTAGATTAATGCAAATGTATATTTTTTCATTTAAATTTAAGTTTTATTTTTTGTAATACATTCACATGGTTCAAAAATTCTAAGGTTCAGAGGTCTACAGTAAACAGATTCCCACCCATCCTCCCTCCCTCTCTCTCTCTTTCCTTCTTTCTTTCTTAAGATTTTATATTTAAGGGGTGCCTGGGTGGCTCAGTCAGTTAAGCATCTGCCTTTGGCTTAGGTCATGATCTCAGGGTCCTGGGATCGAGCCCCACGTCAGGCTCCCTGCTCAGCGGGGAGTCTGCTTCTCCCTCTCCCCTGCCCCTGCTCATGCTCTCTCACTACCTCTCTCTCAAATAAATGAATAAAATCTTAAAAAAAAAAAAGATTTTATTTTTAAGTAGTCTCTGCACTCAAAGTAGGGTTCCAACTTACAACCCTGAGCCAGCCAGGTGCCCCATTTTTATTTTTATTCGTTTTTAAAGATTTTAAGTAATCTCTACACCCAACATGGGGCTCAAACTCAACCCTAGATCAAGAGTCTCATGCTCCACTGAGTGAGCCATCGAGCCCCCCCCCCCAACTCATCCCTTTCTTCTAATCTAGTTTCCTGACCTAGGCATGTTTATTGGATGTATATGTAAAACATATATATAGATGTTTTCTTTTAGGCCTTTTATATACCCCCTAATTGTAATTCGTTATGTGAAAATTTCATATTCCTACTCAATGCTAGGCATTAATATAATCTCAAGGCAATTTTTAAGTATTTTCTTTTTGTTTTCAATCTTACATGTGACTATTGATGTGATTACATTTCTTTGTTAATGTTTGTTGTGTGCGTTTGACCTTAATACTTACTATTATATGGTAAAAAACCCTAACCTTGGGAATCCCATCTTCCTTCCTTCGAAACCCTGTGAGGGACCTGACGTATGTAATAGCTGTTCAGTATTTTATGACAATATTCCTTTCAGAGTGGTGGTGCAGAATGAAAGAAGAGAAGAGTGGACGTCACTCCTTGTGACCATTAAAAAACTCTTCATCCAGTATCCAGTGTTGGTGCGACTGGAACAGGCAGGTACTGCATTCACATGATAGGTGTGGCAGGGAAAGGAGGTATAAGATGGAGGCTGGGCGATGAAGAGGTTCATGCTTGCTTCCCTCCCAGTGCTGGGTATAGTTTCTATTTCTGGTCAGGTTTCTATTTCCATTGGGTCCAGTTGTTCATTAGGTATGCAGTAAGTTCAGTAATGTCCTACTGCAGAGTGGGGGGCCCTATGGAGCCGCTTTTCGCTTGTTCTTTTAGAGTTCATCTTTCATGGGATACTTTTCCTTCTCTTGTGTGTTTTGCTTCAGAGGGTTTTCCTCAAGGAGATAATTCTACCTCAGCACAAGGAAACTATCTAGAGGCCATCAATCTGTCATTCAACGGTGAGTAAGGACCTAGCCATGGTGAGCTGGCATCTTGTTTACCACATGGCTATGAACTTCTCTTTACTAATGTCCAAAGACCCAGACCCAGTTGATAATCTCCGCACCCACCTACCCCAAAGATTAACTGAAAGCAGTAACTTCTGATTGGATGGTTTTAATGGCCAACATTTAGCTCTTGGGTCTTCTGTCAGGAATTAACTTGCTGTTCTTATCTGCTTCTCATGGTAACCTGAGAGTAAAGAGCTAGAAGGAATCTTCCTTGGGCTGTTTTACTAAAACTATGTTCTTGCTATTTTGTACCCCATCCCTCAATTGCTTCTAGGTAATTAAAAAAAATTTTTTTTAATTACAAAAGGAACTCATGTTTCTAGAATTCAAATAATCAGAGGTATATAAAGTAAAAATGAAGATCTTCACCCTCCCTCTGCTGTCAGTTTCCTTCCAAGAGGGAACCTTGTTAACAGTGTGGTGTGATTTCTTCTGAAGGTTTGTCCCTGCATTTATGTGTTAGCTGATACACTTTGTTTGCAAGTAACAGAAACCTATGAATTGGTTTACACAAAAAAGGAAATTTACTCTCAGGATATAGGGACCTGGTGGGGTCACCAGGAAAGGCTTGAACATCATGCAGAAGAAGGTGGGGACCAAGGTGGCTCTAGGAACTGCAAGAGCAGGTATTCCTAGAGCAGTGTTCATCTCCCAGCTCTGCTGTCAGCTTTCTCCTCTCTGCTCAGAATTCCACGTTCCCAGCAGAGTCTGGCCCGGCTCTGATTACGTATCCATTGGCACTGGCCAGTGGTGGAAGTGATGATGTGTGGTCACTTCACTGTGCGTATAACCTGCCCATGTGTCTACACCCAGGTGCTGGGGATTCTAAAGTGCAGGGTCTTGTATTAGTGACTCTTTTGGTCATATTGGAATATCTTTGGTTTTCTAAAGTCAGGATTGTATAGGACAGAAATAAAAATTAACTTGCCAGATTTACAAAGTCCATTCTTTTAAATATTGTCTTAAATTAATATTTGATTTCTGTAAATTTCAATACAGACTCATTTATGGATTGTTTAAATTAACGCCATGAAACTTCAGCATTTAATGCCACACAAGGCAAATATTAGGCATCCGTGAGGGGGCGTTAGCAAAGACAACAGTGACATAGTCTTGTGTTCAAGCATTTCTTAATGTAGATGGGGAGAGGCAGATGTGCACATGACTAACTAGAATTCAGGTCAGAATGTGGCTGTTGCTGCAATCGAAACATGGATAAGATACTCTGAGGGCATAGAGAGGCTTGCCAGTGGTCGGTTTCTGAAAAGCTGTAACATTTTCATTCGAAAACTTGTGCTTTTTTTCAAGTGTTTGACAAGCACTACATCAACCGCAACTTTGACCGTACTGGACAGATGTCCGTGGTGATCACGCCTGGCGTGGGTGTGTTTGAAGTGGACCGTCTACTCATGATCTTGACCAAGCAGCGGATGATAGATAACGGTAATGCTCCCTGGTTTGTGCTGTCTCTGAGAGTTTATAGCCTGACTTACCCTTAGAACTCCGAGCTTTCCCTGACTCTGTGCATCAGAGATCCTGGGGATGTGAATAACGTTAGGGGACAAAAAAAGGTTCCATGGTCAAAGTGGTTTGGGAAATGCTGGGTCATACACAGTTTAGGCAGATTCCCTAATTGCAGGTTTTAATATGTTAGTGTATCTTGTCTATCTCTAATGGCACTGTTTCGCAAACATACATGACACTGGAGAACTCTTTTTGGGGGGATTGTTTCAAGGAACCAGTGTGCCATCAGCCTGTCTTGGGGAAGACCGTCAGATCATCTGATCCAGTCCTCCCTCCACGATGTGCCATGCCTCCTCAACTTGTACCCCTGGCCTCCTTAAATTTGTGCTTCAACAACAAGATGGAGGTGGAATGTAAATCCTGATTGCCGATGAAGAAGCTCCGTTAAATGATATGGATTGTTTTGCTTTTTTACTGAAGTTACGAGGTTCCTTTTCCTATCTGGCCTTGAAACTTTAGTAATGGAGGCCTGGGTTGTCTTTTTGACACATCATGATCTACAAAGCGGTCAAAGGCTAATTGTCAAGCATTCAGTAATTGCAGGCTGTGATGGAACCTGGTAAAGAAGAAAGAGACAAAATGCATCTGTTTACTTCTTTGCTATGTAGGCAAATGAGGTTATAAATCATAGGGTGGGAAGTCAGCTTTGCCTCATACCCTGACCCAGTTAAATAGTATTGTTAATAGATTGGGATATTTTTTTCTCTGCTTCTTCCCACCCCCATTCCAAACTCTTTTTGTCTTCTCTTTTTTAGGAATTGGTGTGGACTTGGTGTGCATGGGGGAGCAACCATTACATGCTGTCCCATTGTTCAAGGTAATTCGATTTCGGATTGCTTCCTAAAGGCCACGTTCTAGTACTAGGGTGATCTTGAGAATACTTCAAAACAGAAAAGTTGGAGCAGTTCCACATCCTCCTTGTTTTCTAGCTGATCAGTGCGCTGGCTTTTTCTCTCCTAGCTGCATAATCGAAGTGCACCCCGTGATTCTCGTCTGGGCGATGACTATAATATTCCTCACTGGATAAACCACAGGTGGGTGTGACCTTGATTCATGGTAGATGATACGGATTGTTTTGTTTTTGTTTTTTAAGATTTTATTTATTTATTTATTTGACAGAGAGAGGGAACACAAGCAAGAGGAGTGGGACGTGGGAGAGGGAGAAGCGGGCTTCCCAATGAGCAGGGAGCCGATGTGGGGCTCGATCCCAGGACCTTGAGATCATGACCTGAGCCAAAGGCACCCAGGTTTTGATACAGGTTTTGAATAACTTCCTTGCCATTTTCTCTTCACATCTCTTAAGTTCTTACGATAAGATCTTTTGTCAAGAAAATGCAGAAACTAAAGTTCCAACATTTGCTTAGAGCTTCTGTACATGCAAAGCAGTGGCAGTAACATAAGAACAATGAGAGTGAAAAAAATAGAGGCAAATTTGCAGGACTTATTTCTATTATTAGCCCCCGCTCCTACGATTCCCAGCTTCTGCAGATCATAGCAGACGAACATTGTGCCTGGCATTCTCTGTAGAAAAATCCCCATGCCTCTTCTTCACATGGGACAAGCCTCAGTGTGTCTGGTGATTGAGGCTCAAGGGTGGTGTGTCTCATGCCTCTGTCAGTGCCACTGCCTTATCCCATCCTCATCTTTTTGAATAACTGTAATCATCAGTTTATTTTTTTTTTTAAAGATTTTATTTATTTGACAGAGACAGCACAGTCCGGGGGAGTGGGAGAGGGAGAAGCAGGCTCCCCACTGAGCAGAGAGTCCAATGCAGGGCCCTGGGATCATGACCTGAGCCGGAGGCAGACGCTCAGCCCACTGCGCCCCGCAGGCGCCCCAGATAACTGCAGTCGTTAATAGTGTGTCTATTTCTGACCTCTCTCCTTCAGTCCATCTTTTAGACTCGGGTTTCTCAACCTCGACACTACTGACATTTTGGGCCAGATCATCTTTGTTGTTGGGGGGCTGCCCTGTGCACGGTAGGATGTTGAGCAGCACCCCTGACCTCCGCCTACCAGATGCCAGCCGCACCCACCCCCAGGGTGACGACCGGCATGTCTGCAGGAACCATGGCTAAGTGAACATTCCTATCAAAATACCTGGAGAGAGTTAAACTGTTTCTTTGAAATTTGCCAGCAGAGCTCATAAGCTCCTGGAAACTAATTGTGAGAACTAGGTATCCTCAAACCTGCCGAAAGTGAAAAGCCTTGGGCTATTACTTCGTTTTAATGTTTTATGATTTTTAAAAATGCCTGCAGTTTTAAAATGCAGTTGAAACCATTGGAAACTGGGGAGGGAAATCATTTAGACTAAAAAACAACAAAATAAAAAAAATCAGATATCTGCTGTATTGCCACATGCCTCCTGGATGGCACAATCCCCCTTCGTTCCTCACTTCCCTCATTGAGAATCAGTTCTTTAGACTAGTGGTTTTCTTTCCTTTCTAATTTTTTTTTTAAGCAATAGGCCCTCCCCTCCTATTTTTTAAGTGTAAGTCTTACTTGCAACCAAATATACAGTAGTGAAAAAGTATTAGTGTTTCTGTGTCCTCATGTAGTAGACCCCTCATCATGTCCCACCAAGAAACCCCAGGGGCCTGGGGACCAGCATCTGTCAGTCGCTGCTCTACCTGTTTACCAAAGTCATTTCATGAGAACTAAATCCTGTCGCTCTTTTTCTCTGATTCCTCACACCAGTTTGATGAAGACTAAGGTATTTGACATCTGAGGCCTCCTCTCCCACCTCTCGGCCACTTTTATTCTGCGTAGCAGATGCACACTTCTCCCTCTTCTGAGCCTTTCCACCTAGAGGGCCTCTCCACCTGCCCTCTTCCTCACAGATGCCTATTTATCCTCTAATGCCCGGCCCCACCATCTCTCTTCTGTGAGTTCTTCCTGTGCTGTCCTGGAGAGCCAATAGCCACTTTCTCTTTAGTGCTTTCAGAGCATTCTGCCCTTCTCTGGGTTGTCTGTTTTAAGCTGGCACTCCATGAGGGGCAGAAGACTGCTTGGCTGTGCCCCAGGCTAAACAGAACCTTTAATTTTGTCTTCTATTTAGTTGCAAATCTTTGCTGGAGATGAGCTTGAAAATTCATCACAAATGCTGATTTCGGCCTTGTAGTTTTTCCTTTACCTTTGTTATGGGCCATGTTGCCCTTGTATGGTAGTTGCTCCCGGTCAGCTGTAATCATTCATAGGTGAAGAACTAAGAAGGAATAGTGCTGGGGCGCCTTGGTGGCACAGCGGTTAAGCGTCTGCCTTCAGCTCAGGGCGTGATCCCGGCGTTCTGGGATCGAGCCCCACATCAGGCTCCTCCACTATGAGCCTGCTTCTTTCTCTCCCACTCCCCCTGCTTGTGTTCCCTCTCTCGCTGGCTGTCTCTATCTCTGTCAAATAGATAAATAAAATCTTTAAAAAAAAAAAAAAAAAGAAGGAATAGTGCTTTGGCCAGCTTTGTAAGGATGGTCTGGTCACCCAGTAATTATCCTGTTCTGAGTATGCCTCTCCCTTCTCAGCCCAGTGAGAGACTCTGGCTGGTCATCCGTGTGATTCCGTTACGTACGTGTATGTGTCACTGTTCAGTGATGCTCAGTTTTGTATGTTGTCATGCATTGCTTAACGAAGTCACTTTAAGAAGAAGTGCCTGCTTCCCAAGAGGATGACTTCAGAATCTTCCTCATCCTGTGTTTATGTTACCGTCATTTAAAAAATTTGGTTCAAGTAAAATAGTATTTTGAACTTTTTTGTTTTTTCACTTATTTCAGAGAGCAATGTATCTTCTTTTTTGTCAGCCCTCTAATTAGTTTTGGCTTTGTAATCTTTGAATAGACATTCAGATTCTTTTGCCCATAAGGAAACAGCTACCGTTTAATTATACACCATATTTCATGGTTTTATGTTTAGTTTAGGAAATAATTAAAGGACAGAGTAGCTGTAGCACACGAAAATATATGAATTTAAGCACTGTAATTTCCTCAAATTTTAATTAATAATAACTTGAAGGTTTCCTGATTCATCACTTTATTTTTCATGCCAAATCAGCTCTCTGATGCCATTTGAGATGGACAATAGATTCACACAGGTGGGGCTTCAGAATCCCGAGGCCTGCTTTGCACTTCTCCTCGTGAGCCTTGTTTGCTTGAGCCACACAGGGACAGGAGCAAAGAGGGCTCATGGCCTGAGATGCACGGCTGCTTATAGAGGCCATTGTTCTCATCCTGTCCACGAGCCTCTTCAAAAGCATCCCACAAGGCCGGAGAGCTTACCTGAAGCATAATCAAATTGTCTTCAGTGAAAAATTTTCACTCTGAAAGTATTATTAGTTAGTAATGAGAGTTGATCTAAAAAGTAAATTAATAGCAGATATGTGAGAGTTATAAAACTAGGATTTGGGGGATATCACAGACTATCCCTGGAGTCTGTTTTAGAGATCGTAGAGACCCTCCAGTCACACTGTATCGGTGAGGAACCTGCATTCCGGACAGGAAAGTGGCTTGCAAGGGTTGAACAGCAAGTTCATGGCAAAGCTGAAGCTCTTGGTTTAAACCGTTTGAAATTGTGGTAATAGACTGGTTTTGACCTTCAAACACAGGAACTTCATGTGGATAAATCTAATAGAGACCCATTCGTCTGGCTCACATCACTTTGCCACACAAATCTTTTTATTTTTATTTATTTATATTTTTTCAAATTTTTATTTAAATTCTAGTTAGTTAACATATAGTGTAATATTGGTTTCAGGAGTAGAATTTAGTGATTCATCACTTCCACTCAGATCTTTTGTAATTAATATCCGTCAGGAGAGCAGCATCCTCTACATGGTACTTTCCTTGGAACCACTCCGAGGGGCCAAGTGCCAGAGGTTGGTTGGATTCAAGGTCTGACTGCAGTTAGTATTCTTACGTTCTTGTGCACATAAAGTGTTAGTTGCCAGGATTGCCCTTCAGTCCTGGTTAGCTATTGATAACTGCCTTTTTTTTTTTGCTTATGATCAGAGTTATGATGGAAGGTGGGGATTAGTTAGTATTCAAAACATCTTTCCCATAAGCTAATTATAGATAAAAGAGAATACAGAGATATGCCTGAGAAATAGAAAAGGCTGTGCAGCCTCTATTCATTCATTCAGTCAGTATACCCAGGGCCAGTTTGGGTCTCCCAGTTTTCTTTTGTGCCTGACATGACTGCATTAAGATATAATTTTTCAAAGGTATAGAAATTTGATGGTTTGTGCCTTCTTTCCTTTCCTTTCCTTTCCTTTCCTTTCCTTTCCTTTCCTTTTTCTTTATTTTTCTTTTTCTTTTCCTCTCCTCTTAAGTAGGCTCCACGGCCAGGGTGGAGCCCAATGCAGGGCTTGAACTCACAACCCTGAGATTGAGACATGAGCTAAGATAAAGAGTCAGATGTTCAATGGACTGAGCCATCCATGTGCCATCTTTTCTTGAGACCACTTTTTTCTTCCCTTGCCTGAGTTATTCTTGCTTACCAAATGCTATTCAACCTATGAGTTGGGCCCAGCAAGTATCAAGATGCAAAAGTATCATGGTATAAATAGATTTAATCCCTGTCACAGGGAGGAGATTCTCATCCAGTTAGGAATCAGGGCTAGCGTGAAACTGTTTATGGAGAATAAAAGAACAATAATTAAAACCATATTTAATGTTTTATAGTAATTACAGAGCAAGTTAGAATTGGGGGAATCAGTGAAACCTGAGACATAGGCAGTCATGAGAGGGCTAATCCATGGCTGGAGTTTTAACCGTGTCACGAAGTTTAAAATGGAAGAGGCTTAGATTAATGACCCTTTTTTCTTTCACAGTTTCTATACGTCCAAAAGCCAGCTCTTTTGTAACAGTTTCACCCCGCGAATAAAACTGGCAGGAAAGAAGGTAGGTGTCACCAACCTGCAGAGCCTTTAGGGACTGTCACACACCAACATGGTTATTTTGGCCCCAAGATACATCTTCTCCCCCACGGTCATTAATAATTGAAGGTATTTGTCTTAGAACTTTATGATTTTCCACATTAAATACATCAATAACAAAGCAAACCCCTAGACTGTAAGGAATATCTTTGGGAAAAATATGACAATTATTTTTAGTTCCTTAATAATGAATTATTTTTGTTACGATATGACTGGTTCATTTAGATACTAGGACCTCTCATATACCTTTGAGGACAAAGACATGGGCATGCATTGCAGCAAAGGGGAAATATGAAAAGATCAAATCTTAGCAGAAAAGAAGTGCAAATTCAAACAAGAATAGGATTATTTTTTTGCTCACCAAATGGGTTTATTTTATTTTACTTTATTTTTTAAAGATTTTATTTTTAAGTAATTGCTACACCCAACGTGGGGCTCAAACTTACAACCCCGAGATCAAGAGTCACATGCTCTGTGGACAGAGCCAGCCAGGCACCCCTGCTTACTAAACAGGCTTAAAACAAAGTAATTATATCAAGTCCTGGAAAAAGTGGCGAAATTGGTACTCAAGTACCAATATGGTTGGTGTACCATACTTATGAAAAGCAGTTCAGCTTTGTGTATCGAGCAGTGCAAATGTTCATGCCCCTTGATCAGATAATTCCATTTTTGGCCATGTGGTCTAAGGACATAACTGAAGATATTGAATGCATATAAGGTCTTGGTCCTGTATTATTTATAACAGTGAGAAGTTGAAAATAATAGGAAAATGACTAAATAAACCATGGGATAGCCACTTGATGGAATATATTCGCAGCCATTTATAAAAATGCCAGTTTTAAGACTCTTAAAGGGTGTTTTTGATGTTATATGAAGAGAAAAACAGACTGTTAGGTATGTAGGTGGCATACCAGGGTTCTCTCTCCCATCTGCCTGTTTTCTAGCAGAGCTAAACTCTGAAAGCTGTCCCTTTGAGGCTGTGTTAGTAGTATCAGGGCCATTTCTTCCTTTTTGGGGGGGTGGGGTTAATGTTACCTGTTTAATAAGGAATGTATTAATTTTGAGGACTCCGAGGACTCCTAAAATAGGCCATGCCAAGTAGTGAAGTGCTGGGAGAAGGGACTCTGCCCAGAAAGGGCTGCTTCCTGACCTCTGAGGTATTATGCCTTCATCACAGACCTTCTGGACAAAGTGGCACACAGAGGAACTTCTCTGCAACATGATCATTTTGTCTTTTTTTTTTTTTTTTTTAAGATTTATTTATTTGTTTGAGAGAGCAAGAACGAGAGCGTGCGCGGGCATGCGTATGAGCAGGGGGAGGGGCAGAGGGAGAGAGAATCTCTAGCAGACTCCCTGCTGAGCACAGAGCCTGATGTGGGACTTGATCTTACGACCCTGAGATCATGACCTGAGCTGAAATCAAGAGGTGGACGCCTAACCGACTGAGCTACCCAGGCGCCACTGCAACATGATCATTTTAAAGAAGAAAGAATGAGTATTGGGGTGCCAGGGTGGCTCAGCCGTTAAGCGTCTGCCTTCCGCTCAGGTCATGATCTCAGGGTCCTGGGATTGAGCCCCACATCAGGTTCCCTGCTCGGCGGGAAGCCTGCTTCTCCCTCTCACACTCCCATTGCTTGTGTTCCCTCTCTCGCTGTCTCTCTCTGTCAAATAAATAAAATCTTAAAAAAAAAAAAAAAGGAAAGAATCAGTATTGTTATGAAAGTTTAAAGGGTCCTGAAAAGTTTTATTTGGGGGGAAAAAGAAAGCTCTTTTCATTTTCTCTCTACCTGTGTATGCCATTTTGGCAAACTGGGTAATCCACTGAGTGCTGCCCTCTTGCAGGTGTAGGCAGACCGGTGAGAGTACCGTGGTGAAGGGGGAAGCATGCATGCAGGGTTTGGGGTCAGGTAGAAGCTAGCCATGGTAGGACAGACATGCCAGTGGACTGACCAAGAGCTTGAGGGGCTGGACTTGGATTTTGGCTCTGCCACCTGCTAACTGTATGACTTTGAGCAAGTCCCCTTTTCTCTGTAGAATTGAATATCCTCCACCTGAAGGTGGGGTGCATGTCCCTGTCGGATAGAGTTTTGAGGGTGACCAAGGTGTGAGGTGGGCCTACTAGGGCCTGACACTGAGGTAGGTGGGCCTCAAGTGTTCCCTCCTGCCTTTCCATCAGTCACAGTGAAGGGTAAGGCATGGTCCCTTCTCTGGGGAGCAGCCATCTACATATTGTGCCTTATGATAGGTTCTATTCTGGCAGAGGAGGGAATGATTAATTATCTATTTAATTTTACAGCCTGCCTCTGAGAAAGCAAAAAATGGCCGTGATACATGTGAGTATTTTTGTGACCTCCTTTCATCCCTTTTAGAAAGAGTCAGCTAAGCCGTGGCAACAAAATTATGTGACATCGCATAAACAGTTCACAGCCAAGTTGGGAGACTTGAGTTCCCTTTGGAAGGTCCCTTAACTACTTTGTATATTTTTGTCCCATCAGCTCCAAAATGGATGGTGACAAACCTTGTTTTTCTTTTCCATAGGTCAGTTGTAGGGATTGAGTAGAAAATGTTAAAGTACTAACTGTACTACATACTAAGATGATCTTTTGAAAATGGGGTCATAGATGAACGACTACCAAAACCTTCCCTTTATTTAGTGCCGTACTATTTTCTTTTTTTTTTTTTAATTAATTAATTTATTTATTTTGAGAGAGAGAGATTGAGAGTGAACGAGCACATGCGTGCGGGGATGGGGGAGAGGGAGAGAGAGAATCTAAAGTAGACTCTACATTGAGCCAGGAGCCTGATGCGGGGCTCGATCTCATGACGGTGAGATCGTGATCTGAGCCAAAATCAAGAGTCGGGTGCTTAACCGATTGAGCCACCCGGGTACCCTAGTGCTAGTGTTATTTTCTGTATCACTTTGATATGTAAGTCATTTAATTTCAACAACCTGATGAATGGGTTATTATCCCACTTTTCTCAGAGGGACCTGATGGTGATTATCTGTGCCTTGCAGATTTTGACGAAGGCCCTCTGAAGGCATCTGGTTGAAATGTGTTTTAATGACAATTTGTGTGATTTATGCATTTCAGCTCTTGGGACTCCGAAAGAATCTGAGAACGCCCTTCCCATCCAAGTAGATTATGATGCCTACGACGCCCAAGTGTTCAGGCTGCCAGGCCCGTCCCGGGCTCAGCGCCTCGCCACCTGCAGGTTTTTTTGCCAGATTGACTTTGGGGTGTATATAAAAATTGCTTGGGAAAACCTGAGGGCCTGTAGGGACCTTCATGTGGCAACCCTGAAAATGTTTTAAATTAAAATTAGCCAGTGGAAGCTATACCATGTAGATCATTGGGGATTCTCTTTCCAGGTTCTCTGGCCCACACATTTTGTTAGCTATATTTGCACGAAGTATTTTCCCCAAATAGTGTTCCACTTTTTCTAACCAAGAAAAACAATTCACAGATTCTAGAATCTTCTCACTGGGCTGCCACTAATATGTATAGATCCTATGGCCCACAGTTTCTTTCAGGTTTTTTATTCCCAGAAGGCAAGAGACTTTCCTTAATTGCTTTTAAATTTGCTCTATGGTATTTGGTCATATGATAGTCTTTAATTGTGATGTGGTTAGATTTACCAATATATTCATTTCTGAGTATTATGTAAAAACAAAACAAAAAAATCCCTATCCCAGGGCTTTCCCCCACCCCCAGTGGACCAAATACCATGAGTCCATTTTCCAGACTTCTTAAACATGCAAGTTTTTTTAAGCACAATGATTGGAAGAATATGCATCCCTTCACATTGATAAATGAGTTTATAATGGCCACATGATTGTCTTCTGTCCTTTTTCCTCATCCCATTCTAAGATGAAAACATTTAGAGCTCAGACAAAACATTTCCTAAATCTTGAGAACATTTAGTGCCGTTAACTGCAGCTCTCCCGCACATAGATGCTGCTTAGGGGCTCGGTAGTGCTTTCCTTTGGAGTATTTAAAAATGCTTTCATGGTCCAAGATCCTGGTTTTCTTTTTTCTAATCAAAGGTGGCAAGACTTGGTATTTCAGAGACCTAGGTTATGTGTTCCTTGAGGGAGCAGACCGTGTTTTAATTGGTGCTCTGTCCCCTGCACAGGACTGAGCTTACACTGGTCTCCAGATATTTACTGTTGTAATAATGTATATATGGTCAGCCCAGGGGATCTATTTTCAGGCTGTTTAAGCTCTGACTTAAGACAAAATCCTTCCAGGCGGAAAGAGAACAGCACTGATGCCAGAGGGGAAACCCAATCTATAGTTGCTAACTTTTCCATTCTGAATTTTTATCTCCCCATTGGGCTTCTCCCCTTTTGATCCTTCCTCCTACAGCTTCCAGAGGTTTCCCCCTTAGGGAGTTTTATGTTTTAATAAGGGTATACTGCTTTTTAAACCTTTATTAAGGAGATGTTCGAACATGCTCAAATAGAGTAGTGTCATGAAGAGTGATCCATGTCTTGTCAGACTAATTTCTTTACTTTCCCCACATTTTACATTTTGCTTGAGTATTCTAAAACAAATCCTTTTTTTAAACCTGTAAATGCTATAGTGTATGTCTCTAACAGATAATAAATAATCACAAGTACCAAAATTAACACTAATTCTTTAGTATCTTCTAATAGCCAGTCTATATTCAGATTTCCCAATTGTTTCAAAAATGTATTTTTACAGTTGGTTGGTTTGAATTGGGATCTAAAGAGGATGCAGACATTGCATGTGATTGGAATGTCTTTTTTCTGTGACTGTAGTTGTGTTGCTTTCTTCGTTTGGCTGATTGTTATGTTATAATGTTTAACTTATCCTCTCTTCTGGATTTCCTGTAAACTAGCAGTTACCTCCAGAGGCTTGATTAGATTTAGGCTCAGTTTTTCATATAGGAAGACCCTTGAGGTGGCACTGTGTATTTTCTCCTGCATCGTATCCTACTCTGTTTAGTTGTCCCATTTTCGGTGATATGAGATGAATCAGTGGGGATCAGGTAGGGTCAGACTGGAGCAGTTGCTGCTTTACAGCTCTGACCCCAGGACTTGAGCCATTTGAAAACTGTCAGTTCTTACACAGTGTCCATAGTGTCTCAAGCTGGTCAAGGCAGAATACCTCCCACATTATTTCCCTCTCATAGATCACATTGGGGATTTTTGTTGTTGGTTTCCTGAGTAGCCTGGGCTGGCGACAGGTTTTGGTGTTTTAGTTCCGGGTGGGGCAGCATCCCTTGCTTGTTGGTAACTCATTGTCTCTCACCTGTCAGGTCTGTGCGAGAGCGGGAGAGTCACAGTCGAAAGAGCGCCAGCTCCTGCGACGTCTCATCCAGCCCTTCTCTGCCCAGCCGCGCACTGCCCACTGAGGAAGTGAGGAGCCAGGCTTCTGACGATAGCTCCCTGGGCAGGAGCGCCAACATCCTGATGATCCCACACCCCCACCTACACCAGTATGAAGTCAGCAGCTCCTTGGGCTACACCAGCACTCGAGGTCAGAGAGCTGAAGCACGGGCACAGCTGGGGACAGATAGGGACAGCTCCCTTCCTGTAGCAGGGGTTGGGGGGGGGTGGGATGTGACCAGGTGTGGGGTATAAGTCCTACATCTTAATTATTTCCATGCCAGTGCAATGAGTATAAGTCACCTGAGCTGTATGTATGTGTCTCTAACACCTTTATCCCCTGCACTGTAGCTATATACCTTTCCTTATGTTAATGTAGAGCTTTTCTTAGGCCTAGAGTCAAAGGTGTTTGCTTATTTCCTTTTTTGAAATTTTTTAATTTTTTTAAAGACTGTATTTACTTGAGAGAGAACGAGCGAGAGAGAGCACACAGAGGCAGAGGGAGAAGCGGATTCACCGTTGAGCAGGGAGGCTAACATGGGGCTCAGTCCCAGGACCCTGAGATCATGCCCTGAGCTGAAGGTGGACGCTTAACTGACTGAGCCACCCAGGCTCCCCTGTGTACTTATCATCCCCATTTGTGCCATCCCTAAAACAGCCTTGGCCCCATATTCTACTTTAAGATTTCTCCTCGCAGTTACCTGCTAGGTAACTAGGGTTGCACTAAGGAGCACAGGTGCTGCTTTTTCTGTATCTTCTCCTGCCATCCAACAGCACCTGCAGCTGGAGTCTACAGGCCCCTCCTGACTTTTTAAAAAACTTTTTATTTTGAATAATTGTGGATTCATGGAAAATTGCAAATTACACATGCACACACACACACACAGGGAGGTCCTATGTACCTTTCGTTCATTCTCCCCATGGAGACATGTTGTGTAACTGTAGACAATGTCGAACCCAGGAAACTGACAGTGGTACAAGCCGCAGAGCTTATTCAGATTTCACGTGCTTAACATGTCCTCATTTGTGCATGTGTATTTCTATGCACTTTTTTTTTTTTTTTAAGTAAGCACCATGCCCAACATGGGTCTTGAACTCATGACTCGGAGATGAAGAGCCATATGCTCTACCAACTGAGCCAGCCAGGAACCCCTTAGGCAGTTTTACCACATGTGTAGCTTTATTTATTTATGATTATCATCGTCATTAAGATACCAAACTATTCATCACCACAAGGCTCTCTTGTGCTACCCCTTGATAGCCACACACTCTCACTAATCATTCGCTTTCTCTATAATTTTGTTAATTTCAAAGATGTTCTGTAGACGGAAGCAGAGCCCTTCTGACTTTTGATCACTGACTTAGGAATGTTGTATACACACAGCTACCCCCTGTTGCGCTCCTGGAAGGATTCCCAAAGGGTGAGGAGTGTTTTCTATGCCCTAGGACGTTGAAGGGGAAGGCATCAGCTCCAGCACCATATATACTGTGCCAAAGGCCTAGGAAAATTTTTGACCACAGAAAAAAGTGCATTTGTTTTTTAACTGGCTCAAAGTGTAAAAAGGAAATGCTGAAAGAGAAAGGAATAGATACTAATTACATGACTATTGTATATAATCTATGTCACCTATATTAATTAGTTTTAGCATTCAAAGGAATTTGAATACATTTGAAATTTTCTAGGTTAGCTTTTTCCCACTTTCTGGAAATTTCTAAGTTTGCATAGACAGTTACTCCCATTTTGCTGAAAATATTCTTTTTTTTTTTTTTAAAGATTTTATTTATTCGACAGAGATAGAGACAGCCAGCGAGAGAGGGAACACAAGCAGGGGGAGTGGGAGAGGAAGAAGCAGGCTCCTAGCGGAGGAGCCTGATGTGGGGCTCGATCCCAGAACGCCGGGATCACACCCTGAGCTGAAGGCAGACGCTTGACGACTGCGCCACCCGGGCACCCCTGCTGAAAATATTCTTAGTAGGGTCTGTAACAAAAGCTAAATTAAACTAAACATTAATTCTTTCAAAACCTTTGTTACTCTAAAAGCCAGATCTCTGAGGAAATAACACTGTAGCTTTGAAAATAGCTTTGAAAGTAACTTTGAAAATAGTTTTCTTAAAAATTATAATTGATTTTGATGTTCTTTAGTGATATTTGGGAATTTATTGAGAAAGCCAAAAACAAATTTACCGGAATATTGTAAGGCAGTATAATCTATAGGCCCTTAGTTTACTGTTTGTCTGCTACGTTTAGGGGGTCTTATCTATTTACCTACCCAACATAACACAGAAAATATTTCCCCTTTCCTCTACACGTATATTTGACCCACTTTATCCCTTAGTCCTATTTCTCATCCTTTTCAAAGCATGAACTTACCTTTTTTTAAATTGGGTTTTCTCCTTTTATTTTCATGATAACTAACTAGACCATATTCTTTTTTATTTGGTAAACCGGAGCATCAATTCATTAACTAACAGTGAAAAATACAGCTTGCACGGAGATCTGAATGTTCTCTTCTTGCATGCAAATCAGCTTTGAGGAATTAACTATTACTATATACCAGGTTCTTTGGTAGGCATTGGCTAAATATTGGTGGACAAGAGAGATTCCTTGATGCCATGGAATTTGCATCTCTTGGACCCACTTTATTTTTTTTTTTAATTTTTATTTTGTTATATTAGTCACCATACAGTACATCCCCCGTTTTTGATGCAATGTTCCATGATTCATTATTTGCGTATAACACCCAGTGCACCATGCAATATGTGCCCTCCTTAATACCATCACCAGCCTATCCCAATCCCCCACCCCCCTCCCCTCTGAAGCCCTCAGTTTGTTTCCCAGAGTCCACAGTCTCTCATGGTTCATTCCCCCTTGGACCCACTTTCTAATGTGGGTGATTGCTTAGTGAATATGGGCTGCACACCAGTGGAGCTGGTTGTGGGTTTTAGCTCTCTGATCCACTTAGTTTATGTAGCCTGTGGCCTCCATCTCTATAATAGGGACCTCTCTGCCATTGGATGGAGGACAGGTTAAGTCTAAATATCATGCCACCTCCTTGCCAGGTCAACACTGGATGCATCCATTTCTTCATTCTTTTCTCCCAAGAATTTTTTTTTTTTTAAACACAGTGGCATTTGATTGCTTACTTATGTCCAGGTCACTGACTCAGTGGGAGGAGGTTCTGATCCACCCACTCATTAGGTCCCCAGGCTCCTTCCATTCTGGGATAACATGATCATTAGCACTAGTCTCCAAAGTTGGCACAGTAGGGGAAAAGGGAATGGATATCATGAGTGGAGATACTTGCGGTCTAGGCCTTCAATTGGAGCGTGTCACTTCCACCTGTGTTCTGTTGGCTGGAACAAAGTTATGTATTTTATTTTGTTTTGTTTTTTGTTATATCCAGTGTAGTTAACATACAGTGTTACATTAGTTTGGGGTATATAATATAGTGATTCAACAATTCCATACGTCATCCATTGCTCATGATAACAAGTGCACTCCTTAGTCCCCATCCCCCTGCCCACCTCCCCTCTGGTAACTATCAGTTTGTTCTCTGTAGTTGAGAGTCTGTTTCTTGGTTTGTTTCTCTCTCTCTTTCTCCTTTGCTCATTTGTTTTGTTTCCTAAATTCCACATATGAGTGAAATCACATGGTATTTGTATTTCTCTGACTGATTTATTTTGCTTAGTGTAATATTCTCTAGCTCCATCCAGGTCGTTGCAAATGGCAAGATTTCATTCTTTTTCATGGCTGAATAATATACCATTATATGTATATACCCCAGCTTTTTCCATTGATCTGTTGATGGATGCTTGGGCTGCTTCCATAATTTGGCTATTGTAAATAATCCTGCTATAAACATAGGGCTACATGTATCTCTTTGAGTTAGTGTTTTTGTTTTCTTTGGGTAAATACCTGGAGTGTGATTACTAGATCATAGGGTAATTCTATTTTTAATTTTTTGAGGAACTTCTGTACCCTTTTCCACAGTGGCTGCACCAGTTCACATTCCCATCAACAGTGCAAGGGGTGGAACGAAGTTATTTAGCCCCAGTACAAAAGGGCCGTAGTCTCGTGTGCCTACACATTGGCTACCTCTGCCAGGGTCTGCCCTTCTAGGCACCAAATATCTATTTTTTTTTTATTTAAAGATTTTTATTTATTTAATTGACAGAGAGACACAGCAAGAGAGGAAACACAAGCAGGGGGAGTGGGAGAGGGAGAAGCAGGCTTCCTGCTGAGCAGGGAGCCTGATGTGGGGCTCGATCCCAAGACCTTGGGATCATGACCTGAGCCGAAGACAGATGCTTAATGACTGAGCCACCCAGGTGCCCCCCAAATATCTATTTTTATTCTTCCTCCCACATATAGAATATACTCACCCTATCTCCCAGGGAAACAACTCAAGTCATTGCATTCACCTTTCTAAAATGTAAAGTTTGTGGTCCTCCCCATCAGGTTTTGGTGTGGCTTCATTGGGCCAGTAATTTAGGAACCAGAACCCCCTTCTCCCAAGTATTTATTTATTTATTTGAGAGCATGGGGGAGGGGTAAGGGGAGAGGAAGAGAGAATCCCAAGCAGGCTTCACCCTCAGCACTGAGCCCCACACAGGGCTCAGTCTCAGGACCCTGAGATCATGACCTGAGCTGAAATCAAGAGTCGGACACTTAACTGACTGAGCCACCCAGGCGCCCATCTCCCAAGTATTTAAAAGTAAATAAAATGTTTCATTTCATTATAATTTGGTGATTTTACTCCTTTCTCCCACTCCCTAACATGTACGATGTCCAAGATTCTAGTCAGCTTGGCTGATTGCCTGCCTAGTCCTGGTCTCACCGAGGCTCTGTGCTTTCTCTTTGTGCCTCCACAATAACTGACAGATGTGCTGGAGAACATGCTAGAGCCACCACAGCGAGACTCTAGCGCGCCGGGAAGATTCCACGTAGGCAGTGCGGAATCCATGCTGCATGTTCGACCCGGGGGATACACACCCCAGCGGGCACTGATTAACCCCTTTGCCCCCTCACGAATGCCCATGAAGCTCACATCCAACAGAAGGCGCTGGATGCACACTTTTCCTGTGGGTAAGTTGTTGCTCAGGAAGGAGCCTGGCCTGGGAGCTGCTAGTCCTGGTCCTTGTCACTAACCAGCCCTGGGGCCTTGCTCAAGTATCTCAACTTCTGTACATGTCCAGTGCCCCACCCACGAGATGGGTCTAACCATGGCCATTCTGCTTTCTCCAGGAGTTCTTGTGAGAATCCTTGAGGACACACTCGGAAAGGGCTTTGTAACTACCGAGCTGTATAAACCTGAGGGCTTCTCATTTTTGTTCGAAAAGGACTGTACTTTGTCACCTGCTTTCTTTCTTAAGACTAGTGCCCCTCATTCTTGTTCCTTCCTTCCACTCCTAGCTCTCTCTGGTAGTGATATCATTGTCTTGGTTACACAGAAGTTATGTTACTCTGTGTTCTCTCAGGGGTCTCTGACAACTGAAAAAAAAAAAACCACAAAAACATTTTTTGAGAAATGGGTGAGCCGTTTTTTTTGTTTTTTGTTTTTTTTAGTTAAAATAAATTGGAAAAAAACCAAAGGATAAAGTAAGTGGGTTCTATTTTTTATAATGAGATGCTCTACAGAAATAAAAACGAGCTACAACCACATCCAAACCTATGTTTAAATTTACAAACATAATGAAAGAAGCCCGACATAAAAAACTACATTCTGTATGATTCCATTTGAATAAAGTTCAAAAGCAATCAAAACTTAAAAAAAAACTTTTTTTTTCTTCAAATTCACTGTTTTTCCTAGCCCATCCTTTTTGATCTGTGTTCTCTCCTACAGAGGATGACAGTAAGGTTTTATAAAGCTGTGGCTAAAATTAAACTTCAGCTTAATGGGCTCTGACTGGGCTGGGAAGGAACAGATGCATGAAACTCCGGGGTTTTTCATGGAAGGGATCCTGCTGAATGCCTGCAAATGTCTAATTATTTCCTTTTCCAGTTGCTTTTAGTTGTTAAAAGTTAAATAAGTAAGGAGTGAATCTGGTTGTTTGGGCTGTCATTGGTGGTCACTCCCAAACTCCTCTTTGCCCAACCCTTCTCCCTGCCATAATCAGTCACATGATTTGTTTCTTTCCAGTGTCTCTTTCCCTACATTGTTATCCCCATGGGCTCCCTTCGAGTTCTCTTGGGAGAACTGTTAATGTTTCTTGTGTGATCTCCAGCTCTTCTTGCTCCCAACCATCAGGCACCCTTTGCTAAAACACAACTGTCTGGCCCCACTTCCTCTGTTTCCTCCTCCTGCCCGCCCAGTCCTTATAGCTGAGGCCCTCCTTGCCCAGCTCCCCAACTTTGCATCTCCTCGCTCCCATCCTCAGATCCTCAGAGGTTCTGTTCTTCCCCAAGCTCGTCCGGTGGTCTCCTGCTTGTCTTTTGCCTCCTCCACATTTGGGATTTCACACACCTTATTTCTTCTGCCCAGGTACCCTCTCCTTCAGTTCCTGCTAACCTTGCTAAATGCTCACCTCTGAAGCTTCTCCTTCCCTGGGAAGCATTTTTTTAGTAGATTTCACTAATGGTGATTTCTCTCCCACCCATCCAATGTCTTTTCTGCACTTGCTCATCCTCTGCTGCTTAGAGTCACCCTTGTCACCGTCTTATGTATTAACAGAGTCATTGGTGTTTCACTCATGCGTTCCTTGTCGTTTCGTTTGTGTTAGCCCTCCTGGGAGGGGCCCTCTTCTCCTGTATGTCAGTGTTTCTTCACAGCATCTCAGCTTGACATGCATGAGACAGAGGCTCCTAACGTATTCTTAGGGTAAACAGGGTGACAAACGTGAGGCCCTACAGAAGGATGAGTCCTGCTCGGAAAAGGAGGTGTTCTTTTGAGAGGCTGGAGGGTCATGTGTGTAATGTTCCCCTTGGTGTGCTCTCCTGTCTGTCTCTCCCAGCACCCATGTCCCGGCAGCTGGAAAGAAGGAAGAGTAAAGCTAAGTACAAAGCACTAGCTGTTGGGTGGGAATGATGCTCAGTGGATCTTTGTCTGGGTAGGACCATCCGGAGAGGCCATCCAGATCCATCACCAGACCCGACAGAATATGGCGGAGCTGCAGGGCAGCGGGCAGAGGGACCCAACTCACTCCTCTGCAGAGCTGCTGGAGTTAGCGTATCATGAAGCTGCTGGAAGGTGAGAATGTGCGTAGGGCTCCAGAGGGTACCTTGAGAAGCTCCCTGGCACCCAGGACCACGGCAGAAGAGTCTGCTGACAAAATGTTATATTTCTAAGACTTGAAGGGACAGTATGAGATGAAGCCCTTCCTTTGTCAGTGCCATTCCTTTCACTGGGCCAAATGCAAAGCAAATAGCCTGACACTGTTGCCACACATGTATCCAGGCCCTGCTGTAGCTTTCATTCAAAGCACACTGCATAAACCTCAAGCATGAGTTTCGTCTAAACCCCAGCCAAGGCTGAGAACGAGTGCTGAGACAGGTGGTTCATGCTGCGTGTTTCAGGCAGTCTGTCTGTGACTTTTGTCATTTTGGTCACTGAGAAATTCGACTGTTGAATTTATAAGTTGTTGGTGCTAAAAGCAATGGAAATCAAGGCCTGCGTTTATAGAAAGAGTTCTTTTGAAATCAAGTTCTGAATGCGTTACAAGGCATCCAAGAGAGTCAGTGCAGGAATAAAGTCATTTAAGCCTTGACAAACATGAGCTGGGGTGACAGCTGGCCTCCCTGTGCCTGTGATGCTTTAGGAAATACTTGGCAAAGGGCAGTCTTTGGCCCTTTTGTCAATCACCTCGACATGCCATGGGTTGGATGAGATATGGGCAGGGCGTGACCCTCTTTATCAGCTTAACTTGGTACCTCTTTTCAGTCAGGTCATATCCTCCTGTTCGTGTGAGCTGGGGAGGCTTAGGACAAGAAAGGGCAGGCCATCCATATGGCAGTGGGAGAGCAGTTTTTGGGGGGCCAGGGCAGGATAAGCAGGCCACAGGAGGCCAGAGCTGGCACACATACTGAGCACCGCAGCCTGGTAGCCTCTGATACGGCTCCCAGTTGTTGCCAGCCTGTGCGGCCAGATATTCAGAGCTGTTTTTGATGAAAATTCCCGGGATACAGGGTGAGCAGGATGAAAGAGGTGATGATCTGCATTAAGCCAGGTGGCTGGGCTCTGTTCTTTGCAGGCACAGCACTTCCCGCCAGCCTGGTGACAGCATGTCCTTCTTGAACTTCAGTGGAACAGAAGAGCTTTCTGTCAGCCTGCTTAGCAACAGTGGTGCAGGTAACCAATCCAAGAGGTAACAGAATTGGGATGCTCAGAGTTGCAGGCTCACATCTAGAAAAGACACGGGGACCAGAAAAGCAGGGCCAAGTCTATTTTAGGATCATTTCAGCCACGATTTTGGGTGACCTATTTAGAAGCAGTGCTGTATAATGCATGGAATTATAAATGGGCTGCACGTTACATTTTTAGCTGAGAGCACATTGGTCAAGGTGCATTCATCATTAGCCTGTCTCAGTGAGTCGTGACCAAGGGCTACTTAAGAGCTTGCTGTGGAGGGTAACCCCAGGGACAGCAGGAGTAGCCTCTGCTCTGGAGGAGCTTCCAGTTCTGTGAGTAGGGGGCTCACCCAGCAGCATAAAAACAATCAGAAGAAGCCCAGAGGGGAACAGTGTGGTTCGAGTGGTAAGATCAGAAAAGAGAAGGGTGACATCATTGCTTCAAGAAGTGGGCATACACCTCAGACTTGAAGGCATAGAATTTGGTTACCTAGAGAGTTAGCCGGTGAGGGTTCTAGGTGGAGGCGGGGAGAGTATGAACTTATACTGATACAGGTTATATGCTTTCTGGAAGCACTTGTATATCTACCCTGTCATGCAATCATCCTAGGAGGGCATATGCCATTAAATATATTTTGCACATGGGGCAACTTAATGCCCAGAGGTGTAGAGATATTACGTGAGTCTCTTAAGCCCATGGCCACATGTCCTGACTCAGACTGCTCTTCCTCATTTCGATCACACTGTTCAGAGTAGGATGTAGGGGAACAGGAGTTGGGGTGGGTGAGGGCAGATTTTGGAAAGCCTCAAAGGACAGCTATTGTTCAACATGAGTGTGAAACACATTAAAACTTGGGGGGCAGGGTGGAAATGGGGCTGCTCTTCTCTGTCTTAGTTTTCTATAACTAACTTGCATTTCTAAAACTTAGCTTAAAGAAGGTGTAGCGAAAGTGAAGTTGCATGAGATTGCTTAATGAAGTGTTCTTTCATTCGTTGGTTGCTTCATCCAGCAGTATTTCTAGAGGTCTGTGGCTAAGTCTTGAAAAGCAGTTGGTAGTAAATGAATCCCTAAAGGATTATAATTAATTCATTTCTTCCCTTCTTTTTTCTCTCCCTCTGTTTCTTTCTTTTATTCTTTCTCTTTAAATGAGAAAATGAACTGAATAACAATTTGGGGAGAAGATACTTTTTATGCCTGCGCTCAGGGTTCTGAAAATGTCACTTGGCTGCCAGACTTCTGTAAAGTACCATCAGAATATCATAAAAGCATCCTTTCCATTTTGCTAAACCACGGGGCCATTTTATAGGAACCCAGACTTTGAACTTCCCAGGCTGTTTGGGGTGGGTTGTACCAAGGAGGGCTGCTCTGGGGCTGACAGGACTACAGTTTGAGCTAGTTTTACTGGTGACCTGAAGCAGGGGAATTCTACATTCCAGTGGTAACAGCACCAAGATTTACCCCCGACTAGTCCTGGAGTGGTTTCTGGGCCTGGGTTAGCTAAGGTAGACCAGATGATTTCTCAGAAGATGAGTCTTTTGGAATTTTGAAATCTACTTTGAGGAAAAAAGGAAGTTTCAAAGAATCCTTATTTGGGGATGGTCGTGGAAGATTCTCTAATGACATCATCACGGAGTCCTCTGAGCTAAAGATTCCCTGGCACACATGCATGCATGGGAAAAGTGTCTGCTACAACCTGGATCCCTGGTTCAGCCTTCCTCATCTTGGGCTCTTGCACCATAGATGCATGCACCTGATGGGCCTCTCTGCTTGGATGACCCCAAGTACCTCATCTTTAGTGTACTGACAACGGAAATCATGTCTTGTGGTTTCCCCACCCCCTCCTCATCTTCTGTTCCCTCTTTCTTCTGACTCTGGCCCCTCCCCTCCATTCTCAACTGCCACTGCTTTGGTTCAGACCCCTGTCATTTCTGGCCAGGATTATGATAGCAGCCTTCTAAGTGATCTTCCTGCTCCTGTTCCTGTCCCCTGTGATTAATCTTCTGTACTGTCACCAAGGAGATAGTTCCAAATGCAAATCTGACCAGCCACTCCTCCCCACATATAAAACCCGCCTGTGGTTCATGGCCTGTAACGCTGGTCATTACCTGTCTCCTGCCTGCCTTGTGTCCTCATTTGCCACCACTTCCACACATCATGCGTGGAGAAAGAACTCAGGCTGTAGACTCTTTGGATGTGAGTCCTGACTCCACTTCTAATGAGCAGTGAGGCCCTCAGGCCAGGTAACCTCTGTACGTCTCACTTTCATCATCTGTATCATCCGATGTGATAATCCATGTATAAGGTGCTTGGAATGGTGCCTGGCATGCTCAGTGAATGAGGGCTGCCATTGTCGGGTATACTATGAGATGTGCATATGTTACATTCCAGCCATTGCTTGTGGCTGCTCCGAAGATCTTTGTCCTCTTACTCCTTTGCAAGGAGTAGTTCCCATGCAGAATATGCTTTTCCCCTCTCTTCAACCCTCATTCTCCCTGGCAGACATCAGCTCAGTCTTTATGATTCAAGTCCAACAATACCTTCTCTTTGAAGCCCTCCCTGGTGGTTCTCTTCCCAGGAGATGGTAGGCATGTTTCCACAGAGCTCCATATGCATAACGCAATTGTACCACTTGGCATATCATGATCCTGGTGTTTGTTTCTATGTCTATCTCTGCACTAGACTGAAAGAGCTTATCTTTATTCATCTTCTCCTCACAGTGTTTAGCACATTTATTGACAAATGAATTTGTGCTTCCACGACCAAGCTGCCATATGTGAGAAGCATTTGAACAGCCCACAAAATTATTCTCTTTAATTGGTATGCAAGTGTGCAATTACATAAATATGTTCTAGAATGTGTAGCTTCTTAGAGAAGGTGTGGGCTCCTTGGATTCTTTTTCTGGTCAGGGTGAGAGCGTTAAGTAGGATCATCCTTATGTTTGTCCCGTCCCTTTATGACCAGTAGCATGTATTTTCAGAGGGGTCGGGGGTCATCAGGAGGTAGGCTGTAGCATTGGGCTCCCATAGGAATTGAATTCCATCTTTGATCTTGTGCTTCCTGGTCAGTTATGTTAGCCAGCGACAGAAAGGATTAGGTAAAAATCATCCTAATTTTTATTACCATGTACAATAGCCAATTAATCTCAGATCTGTCAGTATGTATCTCGAATCTTTCCATATGTCATCACCTCCACCGGTACCTTCATCTTTTGCTTGGATTGTTCCAGTATTCCACTAACTGGTCTCTCAGCTTCCTCCTTTTGTCCTTTCATGTAGTTTATTTCTAGCACAGCAGTTCTGAGTGACCCTCTGAAAATAGAAGTCAGATCATGAAACTTCTGTGCACAAAACCCTCTGGGGGCTTCCCAGTGCACTTGGATTAAAAGCCAAAGGTGTCACAGTAGCCGACAGAGCCCCCTGCCTCTTGTGACCCTTTGTTACTCTCAGACTTCATCTCCTGCTTTCCCCTCGCACTTTAGCGAAGTGTTTCCCAAATGTATCAGGCTCACTCTGCATCTGAGGTGCTTTCTCTTGCTCTTCCCTCTGCTCTGCCCTCACACCAAAGAGCTTTATGAGTAAGGTTCACATGTCTGAGTTTGCCCAGGACAGTCCTGGTTTGAATTCATTGTCCTGTATAATTATTAATCGTGTCTCCTTTCAGTCTCGAAGGTGTCCTGGATGAGATGATAAATGATACGGCATCCTACCCACAGCTTGTTCTATTCCTTCCTTTAGGTCTTACCCAAATTGCCACTCTTTACCCTGGCACTCCCCATCCATCTTCCCTGCCTATTATTTCTCCAGAATACCACCTGCCATACTAGATCTTTTAATTTTGTATTTTTTTATTGTAAGCTCCAACAAGGCAAGGATTGTTTCAGTCATGGCTGTATCTTCAAACTTAAAACAGTTCCTGGCACATGTCAGGTAGTTGAATGAATGCTAAAAGCTTTCTGAGGTTAGCTTTCCCTCCACTGAAGAGTGCTTTTCTTCCCTGTCTTATAACCTTGCTGAACAATTAACTGGATTCCTTTTCTCAAAGGCTTAGATAGTCTTTTTCGGCCTTGCTTGTTTTTGAAGTGACTTTCCTTCCAAGCCATCCTCAATCTTCATGGAATACGGTTTGCTTTCTTCAAACTCACTATACTCTTACCCATTCCAGAAATGTTTATTGAACTGTAGGCACTGTGCTAAGGCCTGAGAAGAAACAAAATGATTAAGACAGCAGTTCTCCTCACCTCAGGGAGCTCTGGCTAGCTATTCACTTGTAATTCTATTTGAAGCAGATTTGTGCAGGGTAACAACGATGAAAGGGAAGCGCTCTTGTAGGGAGCTGGGCTTAGTGGTTACCGTGCGGTTGAACCTGTGACCTCTGCTACATTATGATACGGCAGATGAGGGAGTGCCCCAGCCCTGTCCCTCATGGCCTTTAGAGTTTAGCCTTCAGCCTTTGCTGATGCTCAGTTCATCATCTGTGTAATGGACATAAAGATCTTCACCTGCCTGCCTGCCTCACAGGGTTGTTGTAAGGTGCAAAGATAGATCGGTCTCCTTAAGTGCAAAATTGTCACAGTAGGTTCTCATCTGAGGACAAAGTGGGGTCTAAATAAACAACTAGTTATCTTTTCATTCATTAAAAAATAGAAAAGAAACAGGAGAACCTCATCTGTGACCCCACCTTCACCTCCTGGGCTTGACAGTTTGCACCATCTGCAGGCACTCAAGCGTGACTCAGATTTTCTCTTGCCTTTGGACATGATTCATATGCGAGTCACGATTCACAGGAGTGGTGCCTCTGTGGGTTTCCCTCTTGGCCTTGTAGAATTTCATTTCAAGCATTGTTGGCTGGGGCCTTGTACCTGTACTCTTCACTTGTTTTTCACCATGCTGCCCAGCAGGAACCAGGTGGTCGATGAGATTGGAGAGATAGTCTTTTTTTTTGAAGATCTTATTTATTTATTTGAGGGGGGGAGAGTGCAAGCGAGTGAGCACAAGCAGGGGGAGGGGCGGGGGGGGGAGAAGCAGACTTTCCGCTGAGCTGAGAGCCCACTACAGGGCTCTATCCCAGGACCCTGGAATCATGACCTGAGCCGAAGGCAGACGCTTAACCGACTGAGCCACCCTGGCGCCCTGGGGAGATAATTTTTATCCCTCTTGTTTCTTTAACTGGGCACCCATTTATAAGACTTGCCAGTCATTGTCATTACGTTCTTTGGGGATAAGTGCTCTAGATAATTTTGGAAAAGAAAACAAAGAAAACAACTGGATGCCATGCTTTCTTTCCTGGTGGTATTGGGACTCAGAATCTGCAGCTTGGTACTTGTGTTGAGTATTAGGTGCATGGGGCTGCCTGACAGCTGAAGTAAAAAGTAAATCATAGCACACTGAGGCTGGAAAAAAGGGCCTCGGAGTCATTCACCCAGGCCAGGTTGGGATTTTTGTGGGTAAGTGCCGTCTCTGTAGCCTAGAGAGGAGAAATGACTAGCCCCGTGCATGGGCTTCTAGATGACAGCCAGGACCAGTCCCGAAGGCTCCACACTGATTACCCATTTTGGCTTGAGGTTAGCAAGCAAAGAACATGTTCAGACTTCTTCTTTTCCTTTTTTTTTTTTTTAAGACAGATTTATTTATTTATTTATTTATTTATTTATTTATTTATTTATTTTGAGAGCGAGCATGTGCATGGGCACAAGTGGGTTGAGGGGCAGACAGAGAGGGAGAGAGAGAATCTTAAGCAGGCTCCCTGCTGAGCGCAAAGCATGATGTGGGGCTCTATCCCATGACCCTGAGATTATGACCCGAGCCAAAATCAAGAGTTGGATGCTCAACTGACTGAGCCACCCAGGTGCCCCAAAATTCAGATTTCTTGACTCTGAAGAAATGTCAAAAGACAAAGCTAAGATGGCGATTTTCAGCATTTGTCCCCCAAGTTGAATATCTAGCTTCGAATGTTGAGAGTGAGGTCTCATTCACGAATGTTAGGTTGGAGCAGAGCTGATTGACCATGAGGTCTCACCTTAGTCATCTCAAGTTGTGAGGCCATCATAGCCAATAGCCAGTCCATTTGACAGAAAATAAAATCTTAAAGGCAGAGGTGGTGGGAGCAGAAGTTTGTTGGGCTTGAACTGCAAGAAAACTGTGTATGAAGAGCCTCATAAAAGAGCACCAGATATCTTTCTGTAAATATTTTTCATTGCTGTTTTTTAAAAGTAAAGTGTGTGTGTGTGTGTGTGTGTGTGTGTGTGTGTGTGTGTGTGGCATAAAAAAGCTGGTGGCCTTAAATGTGCTTTTGTCCGTTAGAGATGGCACAGTTCTACTTTTGGCCTAGAAGCCAGAGCTGCTCTGAGAATCCCTATTGGTTTGCCTCTTTGAGCTGAAAGAATTGCCCACGCAGTTATAAGTTGAACTGTTCCTTTATTAGTGTAAGAATTTCAGTTCTTACAGACCCAGTCGGGATTTGGGTTTTCTTAAAAAAAAAAAAAAATGCTCTAATGACAAAATTTAGCATCTAAACCTGTGAGGTAATATATTTAATAATTTCCTATTGCTCAGAATGCTTTGAGAAGGCTGGATTTATACCAGTTGCCTTCATACCAGTTCTCAGGCTGAACAAGAAAATCCACCTCATTTCTTCTTCTTTTTTTTTTTTTTTAATATTTTATTTATTTATTTGAGAGAGCGATTGCGAGCACGAGCAGGGGGAGGGTCAGAGGGAGACGGAAAGGCAAGCTCCCCACTGAGCAGGGAGCCCAACTCAGAGCTTGATCTCAGGACCCTGGCATCACGACCTGAGCCGAACGCAGACGTTTATTTAGCTGACTGAGCCACCCAGGTGCCTCCCACCTCGTTGCTTCTTAATAGCCATGCTTTGTGTTTGCATGAAGATGGATATTGTCAGCCAAGCTAGCGTTTTCAGAAAATTTAGCTCCAAATGGCTTTTGGCTGTTGACAAAGAACTGCTAACATTTTCAATAGCCGAAAACTGGTGGCCCAGATGGAGAGTTCAGGAAATGAAGCATCTGTAGGGTTGAGCAGAGTCTGAATGCAGCTTTCACCTATTTCCTGTGTGATCTTCCCTAAGTTAATTCACTTCTCTGAGCTTCAGGTTGTCTGTACAAAAGGAATCGTACCTACCTCGTACCTGCCTCATAGCAGTGGTTTGAATAAAATGAAACACTTTATTTGTCTAACTTAATAAGTTTTATCTTCTTATTCTAATACTAGTAATAAAAAAAGAAAAATCTAAAGGCAGTTCCAAAAAAGAAGTTCTTTTTTTTTTTTTTTTTAAGATTTTATTTATTTATTTGACAGAGAGAAAGACAGCCAGTGAGAGAGGGAACACAAGCAGGAGGAGTGGGAGAGGGAGAAGCAGGCTCCCAGCAGAGGAGCCCAATGTAGGGCTCGATCCCATAACGCCGGGATCATGCCCTGAGCCGAAGGCAGACGCTTAACGACTGAGCCACCCAGGCGCCCCCCAAAAAGAAGTTCTAAAATTGTTTTGGCCAAGTGCCATCTTTTTAAATTTTTAAAAATTTATTAATTTTATGGGCGCCTGGGTGGCTCAGTCAGTTAAGCATCTGTCTTCTGCTTAGGTCATGATCCCAGAGTCCTGGGATCGAGCCCTACGAGCCTGCTTCTACCTTTCTCTCTGCCACTGTCCCTGCTTGTGTGCACTGTCACTCTCTGTCTCTCTATCAAATAAATTTTAAAAAATTATTAATTTTAGGGGCGCCTATTCCTATTGCTCAGAATGCTTTTTAAAGTTTATTTATTTTAGTATTTTTTAAAGTTTATTTATTTTAGTAATCTCTGCACCCAACATAGGACTTAGACTCATGACCCTGAGATCAAGAGTTGCACGCTCCTCCAGCTGAGGCAACCAGGCATGCCTGTGTTTAACTTTTTTTTTTGTCTGTTTAACTTTTAAAGAAACCACAAAACTGTTTCCCAAAGTGGTGCACCATTCTGCATTCCTGCCAGCAATGGATAAGGTCTGCCATCGCTCCATATCCATATCCACACTTGGTGTGACTTGTCATTTTAGCCTTTCTGAGAGGTCTGTAGAGGTAATTTCCCTCCTGGCTGAGGATGTTGAGCATCTTCTCATGTGCTTAATTGCCTTCTGTATATGTTTAGTGAAGTGTTCAGACCTTTGGCCCTATTTCTGATCAGGCTCTGTGTGTTCTTGGTCTTGAGTTTTAAGGTCTCTTTATATACCCTGGGTCAAGTCCTTTGCCAGATAGGTGATTTGCAGATGCTTTCTCCCATCTTGTAGCTTGTCTTTTCAAAGATTTCACAAGGGATTTATACATATTTATTCTTGTTATGAAAGAGTCACATGACACACAAGTATTTAGAATAAAAACTACAAGTTCTGGTTTACCTCCCACTACCTCCTCCACCTTTTTCTCGCAGATAGCCACAGTTGACAGGATTTTTTCAATCTTTTTTATAGTATCCTAATTTTCTAGTAAATATATATGTTTAGAAAAGGACATTTAAGTATTGATATGTACTTTAAAATTTTGTTACTTTTCAGGCAATAAGTTGCATTTCAAAGAATCTTTCTGTTTTTCCTTTCAGACCACCGATAGGGAAAAACATTGTTTTTCTCTTAAAGTGGTGAGTTTTGATGTGTCCTAGGTCATATTCCAGAAAGCCATGATTTGGGGAAGAAAATTCCAGATGATAAGGATGACTGATGAATGAAATGAACTTTAAGTGGGTCATTTTGTATTTGCAAAAAATTTCTCCCATTAGTTGAAGTGACTTTGAAATGTGTTCATTTTCTTAACATAAGTGGTTGGTTGCTTTTTGCTGGGCGTGTGTGTGTGTGTGTGCATGTTTAAGTGCGTGTGGGCATGTATGTGAATGCTAACAGTGTCACTGGGCAAAGAGTGGTATTGATAACCTCAGAGTAAAGTTTTGGCTCATTCCCAAATTTTAGATCGCTCATTTTTCTTTGATTGACTCTTTTGTGCTATTTGAAATATTCAGCATAGAATTTGTACTTGGTTCACATTTTTATTTTTAGCTATAATTTTGGGCTTTTTCAACTGTAACTGGCCAGAACTTTGTCTGCAGAACGAGCCTTATTAAAACAACCTGTTTTCATCTTTCCATAGGTATGAATCCTAGGACTCAGAATAAGGATTCTCTAGAGGACAGTGTTTCTACCTCTCCAGACCCAAGTAAGAGGGGGCAGCTGATTAAGATGGGGTCAGGGCGGGGGTGGTCAGGGCATGAGGAAGCAAGGGGGAACCCTGTGGGCAGTCCACACATCTCTGGGGGACCAGAAGGCAATGTGGCAAGGTGGCCAAATAACCTGTTCTGGAATATGATTCAGGGCATGTGGGAAAGGTAACGGAATTCCCATGAGGTCCTTATGCGGGTCCAGAGCTGGCCTTAGCCCTAAAAGGCCTTGTGATGGCTCTGGGGAACAAAGGAATAAGAGGGACTGGAACTGTTTACATACCTGTAGTTGAAATTTTTTGACTGTTTGCATTTTTTTAAATCATCTTTATCTATTGAAATATCTGTGCAGGAAGAGCACTTCTAAATAGCTACAATAGCAAAGTACCAGAAAAAAATCCTAGCACCTGAAAGCCTTTATTTTACTTAGCTGTAACCAGTAGAGAGATACATCGAGTCTTTTTTCCCCCACTTATGATTAACTTAATAATCCTTTTGCTATTTCTTCAGGCACCTTGTATTAGTCATTTTTAATAGCAGTATCAAACACGTTACATCCCAGTTTGAATAATCATTTATTATTGGCAACCATCTGGGTAGTTTCTGGTTTCTTAGCAATAATGTAGATTGCAGGTATAATACATGATGCAGTGGGTATATCTTTTCTTTCCCTTCACATCCTTGGAATATATTTCCCCCAAGTACGGTTGGCAGGTTGATTATTTTCCAAAACGCTTCCAGCAATGAATAGATGAGCCTGTTTCTTCTGTACAACCCTAGCATTGGATTTTGTAATCCGTGTTTATCATTGTTAATGGTTTTGAAATGGGTCCTCCTCAGAGGCCGTCTTTGTAGGGCCGGAAGATACTGGAGTTGGAAAAGAGGCCACAGTCTTTTCCCAGGGAAAGAACACCATGAAACTAAGAATCAGGAGCTTTTCTCACCATGGGATTTGGGACCAGGCATTTGAATTCTCTGTATCTCTGTGTGTGCCCAGCAGAAAACATTTCTGAAAGATGTTTATGATCCTGAGGGACAGGAAGCTAATGAGAGCCAGAACAATCTAAGAGGGCATAAAGCTACAGCTGTCTTACCACTCTGGTTTTGATCCAATGTCTTCCTTCTGCTCCTGGTCCCAACAAGGACTTAGGAACAAACTCACACCTTCATATGCCATATAGGGAAATTGGGGTGATCGGTTGGGCTGTTTTGGGTTGTGTTTTCAATTCTTGAAGTGTTGATAAGTTAACAAGGCCTGTGTATAGTCAAACTCATAGAATCAGAGAGTGAATGGTGGTTGCCAGGGGCTTGAGGGGAGGCGGAAGTGGAGAGCTGCTGATTAGTGGTGTAAAGTGCCAGTTACGCATGATGACTAAATTCTAGAGATCTGTACGGCACTGTGCCCAAGTTAACAATACTGTGTTGTACACTTAAACATTTGTTAAGAGAGTAGTTCTCATGTTAAGTGTCCTTACCACACTAAGATGGAATTCAGACACAAACAAAATACCCCAGACCTGTGTAGACCATAGAGTTAGGCCTCTTGCAGGTCAAATCATCTTTCCCAAGGCAGTGGTGGCTGCATGGGGCAAGTTCCCCACTATGACTTAGCGCACGGGTCCTCTTCTTGTCCTTCAACTCTGGGTTCAGTGGGACTCTGTTGTATTGGGTAGTGTGTATGTCTCTGTCACTATATGGTGGAAAGATCCCTAAGCAGAGAGGCTTCTGATGGAGTAACATCTGGGAGGTTCGGCTTGGCCAGGTGTTTAAAGGTGTCGATGATGTCGCAGTCTCTGCTCCAAGGAGGCCACGTGAGGGCTGATGAGACAACAGGGCTGTATCACGCTGTAAGCCGCATTAGCCCTCTGGAAAAGATAAAAGTGTTGAAGGTGTCCCTCGCTTGAGACTCAGAGGCAAAGGCATGGAGTGTTTCCGCTTCAGATTGCTCCCTTGTCTAGAGATTTGAAAAATAATCTTTGGTTAAATCACTTAAAGAGATAATTGCCCCATTACCTTGATTCAGTGATTCTCAACTGGGGAAGGATTTTGCTCCCCGGGGGGACATGTGGCAACGACTGCAGATGTTCTTGGTTTTTACAACCAGGAGATGCCACTGGCATCTAGTAAGTACAGTCCAGGGATACTCTCCAACATCCTGTAATACAGAGGACAGCCCCCCACAACAAATGATTATCCAGTCCAAAATGTCAGTGGTGCCAAGGTGGAGAAACCCTGCTTTAACCAAAGAGCAGGCAATTCAGAACAGACCCATGTGATTGGGCCCACTCTGCTGATTGCAGCTTTCCTTTCTAGATTGTTAAACTCTGTCTCTTGAAGTTCTGGCCTTGTAACTTTCCCAGACATCCTTCCTTGATTTCTCCTCCTACCCTTTTGGATCTGTGACTTATTTTTACAATTCTGAAAGTATTCCTAAATTCTGCTACCATGTGCTGTTGGCTCCCAAGTCTGGCTGAGCTCTTCTTTCCCCACCAGCCACTCTGCAGTCCTTCAGAGAGGCTCTGGCTTGAGCTCTTGGAATGTTGATTTGCTTCCACATGTAACTCTGCCTGCGCTGCACTGCAGTAACCTCACTGGCATTGTGGCTGTAGCTTAAGATCAGCAGAAAATGAAAAGTACCAGCTGTGAATCCCATTTGCATGATGGGATTGGATGAGCACGTGCACTGCATTGTCTAACAAACTCTGTTTCTCTCTTTCTCCCTCCCCCATCCCCTTTCTTCTTCTCCGTCCCTTCCCTGGCGATTTTACCACCGTTCACTGTGAACTCCTCCCCCCGGCCCACCCACGTCCCACACCTGCCCTGGTGACCACACGTACCTTTCTCCTCTGTTACACGAGGCAGTTCTGACACTGTCTGCTCCCCCTGTAGTGCCAGGCTTCTGTTGCACAGTTGGAGTGGACTGGAAGTCTCTCACGACTCCGGCGTGCCTCCCCCTCACCACCGACTACTTCCCTGACCGCCAGGGCCTGCAGAACGACTACACGGAGGGCTGTTACGATCTCCTTCCAGAAGCAGACATCGACAGGTTGGTGTCAGAGGAGGGTTTCGGATGGGCATCAAAACACTGTGTTCTCAAACCTGTGTCTTCCTTTTCTGTTTCGAGAATTTTATGAAGCAATGACTGTCAATGTTTTCTTTAAGGTTCTGTTGCTATGCCTTCTGTAACCATTGCTCCTCGTTGATGCTTTTTCTCCTATTGTTCTGGACACACTAGAGCTGATGTTTTTTTCTAAGATTAGCTATTTGAGCTGTTCTAGGAACAGCTGTTAGCTATCACCTGCCTTCTTCTTCTGCCTCTTGGAACTGATCATTTTTCCCCAAACTGGTTTATAGATTGTTAGTTTTACGAACCCCCATGGAATGGTTATCAGGGCTGGCTTGTGGAGTCAAAGGAAAACGGAGGATGGGAGTGTGGCGTCTGAGTGTCAGTCTGCCCAGGACCAAGCATATCCATGTGAACAACCGTCTGCTTTCTCAGGAGGGACGAGGAGGGTGTGCAGATGACGGCCCAGCAGGTGTTCGAAGAGTTCATCTGCCAGCGTCTCATGCAGGGCTACCAAATCATCGTGCAGCCCAAGGCGCAGAAACCCAACCCTGCCGTCCCACCCCCACTGAGCAGCAGCCCACTCTATAGCCGAGGTGAGTTGTTCTCCTTGGACTGGGATTTTTTTCTTTTCTACTAAATTTGTGTGAGTAGGTTCTCAAGATGATAGGGAATAGATAAATTCAGGAATAATTGTTTTTCAACAAAACTTTTTTTCTTTCTGAAATTTACTTTTACGTGAGGAATAAAGTCTCTGCTGGGCCCAGATTGATTTTAAAACTTTCTTTAATCTACTGCTCTCCTTTTAAGGTAGGGGATACGACCCAGTTCAGGAATGTCACAGCCTGGCTTTGGCAACACCTCGGAATAGCAGGCTGAGCCAGGCCTGAACTATCAAAGTACATAGTGAATATTTTAGACCCGATATTTATTTCTGGCACAGTACCTGGCACACAGCAGGTTCTCAGATGTTACCTAAACCTGGGATTTATACTACCCCCCCCCCCCATTCTGGATTCATCTTCTCTTGTTTGTCACTGAAGCTTAGCATGATGAAGCAAGCATGGATCATTTGTGAGTGGTAGAGACTAATAAGTGACAGACTCAGTGAGGCCCATTGAGTTACAGCCAGGCTCTGGAGAGGTCTTCTAAAATAAGTCAGGTAGAGAGAATAAAGTGTGGGTGCCTAGGATCAGAAAGCAGTGATCACTTCCCAGAACAGTCCATGAGTAACCATGTCTTCTGCTTCCTCCTTGTAGCTAATGAGCCTCCCCACTCTCCTCAACTCCCAGCTCAAAACCTCAGATCATCTTTGGTTCCATTAAAGTACTTTGGGCCAGAGGATCAAAGCAGTGTGGACCTGTAGGGGGAGCTTGCTGGTCCATCTAGTCCAGGTCTCGTTGCTCATGATGAAGCTTTGAACTCCCTCTCGATGTTCTTTGAAAGCCCATTATGATATTTATCACTTGTTGCCTTTTTTTCATGTTCTAGACTGCACTGAATAGTAATCTTCCTGAGTGCCAGGACTCTGTCAGCTTCATCTTCTACAACGGAAACCATTGTGCCCGGTGTACAACAATATGAACCAATAAATATATGAGTTCACTCATTCATTCAACAGTATTTTTGAAGCTACTGCTCTGTGGGGCATTTATAGCCCAGTGAGGAAAAATAACATTAGTCAAACTATGCAATATAATTCCTCATTGTGATAAAGATTGTGAGGGAAAAATCAAAGGACTATGAGAATATTTAATGCAGGACTTGATCTGGTCTGGAGGGTCAGGGACGGCTTCCTTGAGGAGGTGGTGTTTGAGGTGAGACCTAAACTATGTGCAGGAGTTACTAGGAAGAGAAGCAGGTTGGGAGTGGTGGGCAGGAGTAGGTAGGAAGAACATGCCAGGCAGAGGGATTAGTATTTGCAAAGGCCCTGTGGCAGGAGACACTGTGACACTTTCTGGGCACCAAAAAGAAGACTGGTGGGCTGGAGCACAGGGAGTAAGCCAAAGATGTGTCCAGACATGTCAGGAGACCCAGGCCTCACAGGGCCATGTGAAAGGATTTTGTTCTTTATCCCAAGAATAGTGGAATGAATTCACCTTTAGTGTCAATGGCCCCATCCCGCCTTCCTACCTACTTTTCTCTAGAATAGCTGATCAGTGTCCCTTAGTGGTTCATAGTTCCTCCGGCATCCAGTTCTGCTCTGGCTGATTCATGAGCCTTATGTCATGGCTAGTTGGCCAGAATCCACTCACCTGACTCTACCCTTTCTAGCTATTTTTCTCCTTCAGTAAATTTAATCCTTTTATTCCTGTAGTAACAGAAATGGTATCATTGTTGTTATAATTACTGAAAAAGTGACCATCATAAGTGAGATTGCATCTGATTGAAGATTTGTTGACTACTGATTATGAGACGACCCTGTTCCAGTAGTGAACAGAATATCATCAGCCCTTGTCCTCCAAGTTTATTGTCTACTGGGTGTGACAGTCGTTGAACTATTAAGCCACAAGTATTTATTTGATCACAGATTGTAAAGAGTGCTGTGCAGGATAAAAACAGGAACTAATTTAGAGTGGGGTCAGTACTATGCTAGGTGCTCATGAACATTATCCCATGACCTTGTCTTCCTGACAGCCAGCAGGAGGTGGTTGCAAGAAAGAAGGAATACAGAGATGCGGGTCAAGCCCTCTCTCTCTTTCTTTCCTCCCTTCCCTTTCTTTCTTTCTTTCTTTCTTTCTTTCTTTCTTTCTTTCTTTCCTCTCCTTTTCTTTCTTTTCTAAGATTTTATTTAATTGAGAGAGAGTGAAGAGTACACAAGTGTGGGGAGGGGCAGAGGGACAAGCAGACTCTCCACTTGACATGGTGCTCAGTCCCAGGACTCTCAGATCATGACCTGAGCTGAAGTCAGACACAAGCCCACTTTCTAGTTGCAGAAAGTGAGACTTGGAGATTTGGGACCCAAGGTCACACTGCTGGCAAATGAAAGTGCTGGGGTTTAACCCGGGGTCCTCTGAGTCAAAGCCTGGACTCTTACAGGCAGCCTGCTTCTGGCTGCTATCACCTAGGAAATTTCCACATTCCCGATGAAGGACCTTTCAACCTCTGCCGTATTCTCTCGTCCTGACAACTCCCATGCTACCTGCGCTGTGTGACTGTTTCTCAGAACCGCACGAAGGGACTCTTGAATCTCGAGATCATGGGAATCTTGTCTTGGCTCCATTGTCCATCAAGGCACTATTTTTACTCTCTTGAAAGCTTGTATTTTTCTTGATTCCTCATAATTTCCCTCTTTCTGAGGCACAACTCAATTCAGCTAATATTTTTTGAAAACCTGCTGTGGGCATGGCACTTTGTCAGGTACTATGGAAAATTTAAAGACAAACAAGATTTGGGCCCCGGCCTCCTGTAACTTCCAGTTTGTCAGGATGTGAGACAAATACATGTAGAGCCACATCCAGGGTAGAATTCACACTGCTGATGTTCTGCTAGCTTTCTGGAGGAAGTGGCCTTTGACCGTGACTTCAAATGACCCATTGGATCTTGATGGTGGCTCAGGAAGAGAAGGCAGAAAAAGCAACAGGAGCAGATGTTTGTTGAAGAAAGGATGGGAGTCCTTTAAGACTGAAGCAGGGTTCTTGCGGTGTGGGAGTCATGGAAGCTGACGCCAGGCTGGCTGCCACCCTGGGGGGAGGACCTCCACTGCCAGGGTGGGAGCTTGTGCTTGTGCGGAGTGGAGTTCCATTTCAGTCCCGGAGGTGACTCTTCGCCTATTAACATCTAATCCAGAACTTTCCTTCTCAGAGCCTGAGGAATCAGGCTGTTCATCTGTGAGTGCGTCTTCTGGTTGCTATCAGCACTTCTGGGCTCTAATCTGCTGCTGGCTGGTTTAGTAACAGAAAATTCCGCCAACTTAAGGACTTTTTTTTTTTTTTAACCAAAAATAAGTCTTTTGCATGAAACTGCCCCTCAAGAGAAAGAGTTGCTTCTTTTGTTTCTCCTCTTCTGACTGTGTATGGAAGAGAAGCTATTGCCTGTTAAATGAATGATCCTCAACCAGATGGAGGAAATGATTTTTTTTCACCCCTTTGTTAGGCCTTGTGTCCCGAAACCGCCCTGAGGAGGAGGACCAGTACTGGCTGAGTATGGGCAGAACATTCCACAAAGTGACTCTGAAGGATAAGATGATCACAGTGACACGTTACCTTCCTAAGTGAGTCCTTGGAAATTTCAGGTTTTCAGCTACTGACCTGAATTGCGTCCACATCCTAACTTCTGTTTATAAAACATACTGTGCATATAGTGAATTATGTGACACATAATTAAAACCAGGATAGGCTGAGTGGTTGGCTTCCCTTTTCTTGGAATTACTGTTTTGTTTTCTAGGGTTATTTTACCGTTGTAACTCACCTGCCTCTAAAAGGTACTTGACTCAGCTTATAATGTTTAGCCTGATTCTTAGCAAGCCAATTAAAAATAAAGAATGGGAGGATAAAAGAATGACAAAGTTCAAGAACTGAGAAATTTCTGTTACCAGTCCCCCAGGATGAGTTGGTTACTGCACTTGAGGATTGAATACCAAGGATGGTGCTAACTGTATTGAAATGGAAAGGTCCAGAAGAAGGGGGTGGGAGGGAGTGATTCTGTTTTGGACTTTTGGACATGCCCTCTGTTTTTCAGGTACCCTTATGAATCTGCCCAGATCCACTACACCTACAGCCTCTGTCCTTCCCACTCAGACTCGGAGTTTGTCTCTTGTTGGGTGGAATTCTCCCATGAGCGGCTGGAGGAGTACAAGTGGAATTACTTGGATCAGTATATCTGTTCTGCTGGCTCTGAGGACTTCAGGTCAGAGAACATGCTTTGGCTGTCCATTGCAACTACCTTGGGCGTGCCTGACTTTTAACATATCTGTCCTTTTTTTCTGATTACAAGATGATGTTTGGTTTAGAAAACACGGAAGAACAAAAGCACATCTGCGTTAGTTAAAAACTCAGAGACGAGGGTGGTGGTGTTGGTTGTACAACTATGTGGATGTACTTCATGGCATAGAACTGTACGCTGAAGGATTGTTAAAGTGCTGCCTTTTGTGCACGTTTAACTACAACACAGCAGTGATAGAAACTTCCGTGATGAAGTGCTCTTTGATGGAATGCCAGTGTAGATCACGTTCTTAACCTTTTCCTGACTACCTGTGGTGTCTCATGTTTGAGTTTTGATTTCTGTGTGTGATTTATGATTGTGATGATAAAAAGCCACAACCCCACTGGGTCTAGGTACACAGAAGCATCCTGACATCTCTGGGATGTAAATTAAAAGTACCCTCCATGGTCTTCCTCTAGACCTTGTGTTTCGAATGAAGCCATGAGATGTAGCATCAGACGAACACATACGCAAGGGGAGATGGCCCCTCACATACCAACGCCAAGGACAGGGTTGAGATGGGACCTACATGGGGAGTGCTTTTTTTTTTTTTTTTCTTTTTAAGATTTATTTTTTTATTTGAGAGAGACAGAGAGAGAGAGCAGGGGGAGGGGCAGAGAGAGAGAGGGAGAGAAGCAGACTCCCCACTGAATGCAGAGCCTGATGCGGGGCTCGATCTCATGACCCTGAGATCATGACCTGAGTTGAAACCAAGAGTCAGACACTCAAGCAACTGAACCACCCAGGTGCCCTGGGAGCACTTTTATTAACCTGCTTTTGTTCACCACCACCCTCTTTTCCCCCTTTGGCCCTTCACAGCTTAATTGAGTCTCTGAAGTTCTGGAGGACCCGCTTCCTGCTGCTGCCAGCCTGTGTCACTGCCACTAAGCGTATCACAGAAGGGGAAGCCCACTGCGACATCTATGGGGACAGGCCCCGGGCAGACGAGGAGGAGTGGCAGCTCTTGGATGGCTTTATCCGCTTTGTGGAAGGTTTGAACCGGATCCGCAGGCGACATCGATCAGATCGCATGATGCGGGTAGGGCTCCGTGGGCCCCTTGGGGACTGTGCTTGGTTTCTTCCTGTGTCGGGGGCCTCTCTCTGGCCAGTTTATTTACTCTACAACTGCCCAGCATTTATCTTAAATCCAAATGACTGTGTTCTCCTCCAGTGCAGGGTGAGGGAGGGAGAGATAGGGTACCAGGCAGCCAGTGACAGTGTTCTGTGGCATCTGAGGACACACAGCTCCTTCATGTGCTTCCCAGGTGAGACCCCATGTCAAGCCTGGCTGCTCCCGCTGGGTTACTGAGTAAAAGTCACTCAAGAGGGTAGTGGCAGCAGTACCTGCTTACTGTCCTATCACTTTTAAAGTTTCCAGCACCTTGGGCATTCATTCACCCACACACTACCCAGTGAGGACACTGAGGCTCATGGGGTTGGGATATGTCTGAGGACACCCAGGCAACAAAGGGCAGATCTGGAATTCTGGGTGTGTGTGTACAGTTCTATAACTTTTAACAGATGTATAAATTCATGTAACCACTACAACTATAATCAGCATACAGAGTAGTTCTATCACTTCCAAAAAAACCCCTCATGGCACCCTTTATAGTCACACTTTGCCCCCATCTCTAACTCCTGGCAGCCACTGGTCTGTTCTCTGTCACTATATATATAGTCATCTTTTCCAAAAGTCATATGCACGGAATCATATAATGTACTCTATTGAGAAGCTGCCTTCTTTCACTCAGCACAATGCCTCTGGTATTCATCCAAGTTGTCACTCGTCTCAGTAGTTCATTTCTTTTCAGTGTGAGTAATGTTGTATCACTAACTGTGTTTTTAACCCCAGGTTCAGTATTCTTCCCTGTACACTGGCTACCCTTTGTACACAGCATTGCTTATGATTAGAAACATTTCAAAAAAAAGAAAGAAAGAAAGAAAGAAAGAAAGAAAGAAAGAAAGAAAAGAAAGAAAGAAAGAAAGAAAGAAAGAAAGAAAGAAAGAAAGAAAAAGAAAGAAAAAGAAAAGGAAAGGAAGGAAGGAAGGAAGGAAGGAAGGAAGGAAGGAAGAAAGAAAGAAAGAAAGAAAGGAAGGAAGGAAACATTTCCAGAAGACCATGCATGATGGAAAGAGCTTTGATCTTGAAACCAGATGATTAGAGCTTGACCTCCAGCTCCAGTGGGATTCGGGATAAGTCACTTAACTTCTTTGGGACTCAGTTTCTTCTTCTGTGACTTAGATAAAGTATTATTTACTTCCTAGATCCAGGACAAGGGTGAAATGATCTGTGGAATCCACCTCAAAGAGGCAGTTTGTTTTGAGTCAATAGGCATTCGAACCTTCAGCTCAAGCAAACAGCAGTTTTCAGCATTTACCGAATAACAAGGGCCTGTGTTGCTTGCCTCTGTGAATTAGATTCCCAGAGACCTGATGCACAATGGATGCAGAAGGCACACTCTGGACTGCGAGTGGCATCCACTGAGGGAGCCCACTGTGGCTGATGGCCGTGTTTCCTCTTCCCTGCTTTAGAAAGGGACCGCCATGAAAGGCTTACAAATGACCGGGCCCATTGCCACACACTCCCTTGAGTCAACCGGCCCCCCAGTTGGGAAGAAGGGAACCTCAGCTCTGTCCGCCCTGTTGGAGATGGAGGCCAGTCAGAAGTAAGTACCTGCTTGGGGAGTGATTCGTCCCCACCCCGCAGGCTCAAAAGGTTTTCAGTGCCCCACCTTGCGAGTGGGGGCGAAATACGATTTCTATCTGCAAGGAGCCTGAGATTAAGAAAAAGATGCATACATGAGCAGAAAGCTGAGTAAATACCCAGTAAATGTCAAGTAACATGAAATATGCCAGAAATTATAACCTTGCAGTCTGCGGCTTAATTTGAACCACAGATATATTTGCTTTGGCCCACAAAGTGGGGTTTCTTTGTTTATTTGTGTTTTTTTTAATAGATTTTATTTTTTAGAGCAGTTGTAAGTTCAAAGCAAACTTGCATGGAAGGGACAGAGATTTCTCCTATACACCCTGTCTCCACACCTGCATGGAGTCCTCCATTGTCAAGAACCCCCACCAGAGTGGGCCATTTGTTATCACTGGTAAAGCTGCATTGACACATCATCATCACCCAGTGTCCATAGTTTACCTTGGACCCTGAGGGGGGGGAACTTGGGCAAGAGGAGAAAATACCTCTGTGTGCAGATGGCACCCACTCTGGGAGCCTTCCCTGCCCCTTTATCCTCCCAGCGAACTCAGATTCTGTGCTTCCCAGCATCTTGAGCCAACATCCATCCAAGCCCTTACCAGAATTCTCGAAGGTTTACTCACGTTCCCCCTGGCTTGCCTGTGCTCTGAGAGTGGAGGCTGTGTGTTGTGCCTGGTACATAGGATGTGCACAGTAAAGAGTCATGGACTGATAGAGGAGGGGATGCTGAGGGTCCCTGTACCGATGTTAGGGGAGGCTAGATCTTGTCTGTCTAGTGTGAGGGGCTATGTGGTGCCCAGCAGGAACCCATGCACACTGGGCTTTCCAAAAGTCACATTGGGTGAGCTTGAGGCATAGTGGAGATGCAATTGGACAGACAGGTGGGAAGTTGGACGCCAAGCAGTCCTTACACATTCTCATAGTAAGAGGGATCCTTTGCACGTTTTTTTTTATTTGAAAGGAAAATTTCAAACAGATAAGGTAGATTAGTATGATAAATCCCTGTTTACCTGTCACGCGGCTTTGATGATTATCAATTCATGGCCAGTCTTATTTCATTTATATCCCACTTGCTCTCACCTTCCCTTTTTGTTCTTTATTGAATTTCAGGCATCATATCTCCTTGTCTATAATATTTCAGTATGTATCACTGAAAGAGAAGTAATTCTTCAAAAAAAAAAAGTCCCAATACTGTAATTTGTCTAAACGGTTATAGTCATTCCTTAATATCTTGAAACATCCAGTCAGTGTCTTTGGCAGAAGTATTTTTGCAGATGAGCCCCATGTATAGGAAGGCCTCGGAGGTGGGCCCAAGAGGCAGAGACCCTTTGACAGGCTCTCACTAGTCAGGCAGGAGGCAACAGAGGCTGGAGAGAGGGTGATAAAGAATGGAAAGGAAGGGACACAGGGGGAGAAGGGAACCTGGTGGGGACACTGGAAGGGGGGGCAAATGAGAGGAAGAAAGCAGAGGTACGTTGGGCTCATTACTGAGGGAACTGGGTCCTCTTACCTTCATCTAACCAAGGGAAGAGCCCAGAACTCAGCCTGGCAGGTTCTCACTGTAACTAATCACATATCTTTCCTGCTGGAAAAAAGAACAAGGAACATATGTTGCTGGGAGGGGTGTGAAGCTGGGAGTGGTGGGGATCTTATTTTAATTTGTCAGTGAGTCATCGTTTAGTACGCTCCAAGGAGGCTCTTTCTGCTCAGACTGGAAGAGGAAGGATGGTTGGGGTGGTAGTGTCCCCCCATGTGAAGGGAGAGACTCTCAGCTAACCCCATAGTAGGAGGCAGGACAGAGAGACCTGAGACTTATTCTCAGGTGACTTGGGTGACTTGCTATGTTTTCTCAATGCAGGAGGTAGAGCAGAGGGAGCCAGACCTTTATATAATGTTTGCTCACACAGCGTTTTTTATTTGTGTGCTTTCTTTTGCCTTTGCTGTACCAAGCAGATCCAGTTTTATTATGAAAAACAACATTATAGCGATATGGAAAAGAGTTTTTTAAATTTCACCTGTAGTCCTGCCATCTTACCATAAACTGTGTCTGTTTCTTTCAGTTCTCTTCTAGTCTGTATCTGAAGTTTCTCTAATCTGTATCTGAAGTCATGTATGTTTAGTCAGGCTCTCGTGGAAGGTAGAGGCCCCAGACATCTCAGCCTTCTGTTGATTGTCTGCATGGCTGGGACTAGTCTGGGCAGCCAGTGCTGGCTGAGCTGCAGCTAATAGATGAGGGTAACCCAATGACAGCCGAGTCAGAGCAGAGACCACCAAAAGGCAGTTGTCACTGCTTCCATGGAGGCTGGGCCCGACAACCCCGTCCTGGCAGAAGGCAGTGTGTCTCCGTGTATGTGTTCACACATACATGTGTATAGTATAACTGCTTGTTTTGGGGCAGCTTCCCTTCTTCTGAGCCATTAGATAAGGAACCTCCAAGGGCAAGGACAGGGTTTTACTTGCCTCTGAATCCCTGATTCCTAGTCCACAGGTCAGCACAAGGAAGGCAGCTCAGTAAACGGGGATTGTCGTGTGCATCTGAGGGGCGCTGGGGAGTAACCAGGGCTTCCTGTCCCCGCAGCCTTGGGGAAGTACGAGAGAATGTCACAGTGTGCATTTGTGGATGGGCCTCGGAGGAAAACACACTTCAACGTGATAGAGAGAGACAGTGTGGTGTAGGGACGTGGGAAAGAATTGAGCATTTGTTCTGCTTTTCCTCTATGAATTACACCTCCGAGTAACCAAGTAATTGGTGTAGGGAGGTTTATCTTTTTTCAGTATTGCAGCTCATAGGTACAGAAGGAATGATAGACTGTTAACCACGTGTGATCTTTAACGAACTTGTGGATGTAACAGAGTTCACCAGTGGCCACTAATATCACCAGAGAGAGAGGCCAGACATTGCAGGCCTCCAGAGAGAAATGCACAACACCACTCAAGAGTTCTTGCACAAGAGTGAGCCTGAATCTGCTCAAGACATTACATATAACTTCTAGTTCTCAGGAAGTACAAGCCACCGAGGAGCATGATAAACAGTAAAGGGAGAAAATCAGCACATCCAGACTGAATTCACAACAAATAAATTGTAAAGATAAAGAGAAATGAAGAGGAACTTACGGCTTAAAAGAGAGTTAAGAGACATAACTTATTTTGCAACGTAGGGACCTGAATTGAAACCTGTTTTGAACAAACAAACTGTACAAATGATTCTGGGGAGACAAGTGGGGAAATAGTTGACATTAGAAAATTTAAAAATTTTCAAGTGTGTTGGAATTGTGGTTACGTTTTTTTCAAAAGTTATTTTCTTTTAGGGTTACAGTGCATACTGACGTTCTTATGGATGAAATAATATGTGTGAGTTTTGCTTCAAAATAATTGGGGTGTGTAGATAAGGGGTATAGATGAAACATGATTGGCTCTAAGTGTACAATTTGGGGGGCTGGGTTTGTAGGGACTCATTATTTTAGCCTTTTTACTTGTGTTTGTGTTTGAAATTTTTCCATAATAAAAAGTAGGGAAAAAAGAGTATAACAGGTTACCATGGAAACTGATTTTTAATCTCCGGTGTGAGATTACTTGACAATCTGTAACAAACATGTCAGAGTTTAAGAGTGGGGAAGTCTCACAGACTGGGTTCTTGGGGAGTTTAACATGCAGGATGTTTATTAAGGAGAGTCCGTGGGCTCAGCATGTGTGGGAGGGAGGAGGAAGCAAGAGTGGACAGAGGGAGAAGCCCAGGTGCAGCGCAGGCCCAGGGACAGCCTTGGGCCACCTCACTCGAGCTCTGGACAGTTAGAACAGCCTTCACAGATGAGCCCAGTTGGATCAACATGGCCAGACCTGTACACCCCCTCGTTGATCATTCATTGTCTGTAGGCTGCTGCGGGGTGGGGGATGGGGCAGCAAGAGCTTGAACAAAGCTGCTCTCCTGTTGGGGCTGTCCCTGAAGAGGCCAACAGTTGAGCTGGCTGGACAATACGCCCAGCTACTGTGGCAGCAAGGCCACAGCACAGGGATCTGGGCGGTGCCGCCCAGTGTCCACCACAAGAAGTATATGTTGCAATAATAATGAAGGTTTAAGACTGTAATGTGAGACTTCTGGAATCTACCAAATAAAAATTCAGTGATGTGTTGAAGCAGTCTAATTTGGGGGAGCATTTAAGTTACGATAGCGCATAGTTATTTTTAGTAGAGATAAAAGGAAAATAGATGTGGAAGTATGCTTTTATGTACATCAGAACTGGGATGGGATAAGATGTCCTGAGAATCCATAGTAGTCTTGGGTTATGAGATAGTGTCTGTTAGATTTGTGTGGTTGTGGGGCAGGGCAGGGATAGAAGTGCATGCATTTGAAAAATCGACACATAAACCTTCAAAATGTATGGGAAGTCAACACATTTCCCCATATAGTTTATGCTACATGCTAATGCAGCCCTAATTTTCAGAATGTGCTTCTGCTGGCATATTTAATAAAAACTGAGAACAAGTCTTCCCAGCGGATTTAAAAAATGGTGTTCAGGGATGGAGTCACTCACACCATGACACTTGACTTTTCAAAGTAATATGGAAGCACCAGGTACCGCCATAGCGCTTTTTAAATTGGGCTCTTTTCTTATTTACCTTGGAGGACTGGTGATTGTTCAGGACAATGAATGCAATTAGGGTATTGTGTCAGGCCTGAAGGAGAAACAAAGGAGAAGTGTGTGTTTCAGAGGTGACAACAGAACTGTCTTCATTTCATCTTGGCTAACGTATGCCCTTTACCAGGGGGCTTTCAGCAAGCTACAGACGTATTTTTCCATCTTTCAGGTGTCTAGGAGAACAGCAGGCAGCTGTGCACGGTGCCAAGAGCTCCTCCCAGCCAGCTGAAAGCAGCAGCGTTGCCATGACTCCCACCTACGTGGACAGCCCACGAAAGGTAAAGGGGGCCATTCCAGCAGGGAGCTGCCTCATGCTTTCAAGAACCCGATGTGGACGGGAAAATGAAGAGCCGTTAGAATCCAGGGACGAACGTGCTGAGGATTTGGGTGAATTCTACCCTGAACCCTCTTAAGTATTATGATTTCCATAGAAGCAGTTTCTGCTCGCAATTGTAAGGAAGTTAACTGCTGGATAAATGCAGATACAACATAGTCAAGCTAAACTATATTGGTCAAGTCTCAAGATCTGGCTTGAGCTGTGAAATTGGCCATCTGGTTTTCCTTCAGCCACATCTTTGGCTCTCCCAGACAGGAGGTAGAAAGCTAGTGGGGCAGCTCCTATGAGAGCTCACTCTTTGATCAAGAAATTCCTATCAGTCTGCTAAACTTCTGAGAAATATAGTCAAATGAAAGCATCCTGTGGTGGAAAAGACCAAAATGTGAGGCGTCGGGCTTCTGTATGGAATGGCAAGTTTAGTAAAGGGACCCAAAACTCCATAGATCAGGCTTTTCATATCCTGTAAGACAAATAAACTTGGCTCTGTCTACTCATTCGGGGAAATTCAGAACGTGAGATCATTCTGGTATGGGAGTCACGGTGAGTTGACTGTGCATTCTCTGATCTGGCCTCTATCACTAGAAGATGAAGGAGATTCAGTAGATGTATTTTATATTTCAAAATTGTGGCCAACTTGTATACTTGTCGATATCTGTGTATTTGTTTATTTCACTTCCATACCTTGAAAATTTTCTAGTCAGGTATTTTTCAAAAGCATGATTTTTAAAAAATACATAATATTTCATCATATGGATAGACTTTAATACATACTTTTTTGTTAAAAATGTAGATGGTTTCTGATTTTTAAAAAGGATTTTTGGTAATTATTCTTTAAGTTTTTATAGTTATTCTACACTGTATCACAATTATAAATAATACTGCAAACAACATCCTTGCACATAATTATTTGGCCACATCTCTAATAATTTCTTTGGGATAAATTTCCTAAATTTATCCCACGAGGATGGAGGGATTAAAATCTGAGAAAGAGGGGTGGCTGGGTGGCACAGCGGTTAAGAGTCTGCCTTCGGCTCAGGGCATGATCCCGGCGTTATGGGATCGAGCCCCACATCAGGCTCCTCCGCTATGAGCCTGCTTCTTCCTCTCCCACTCCCCCTGCTTGTGTTCCCTCTCTCGCTGGCTGTCTCTGTCTCTGTCGAATAAATAAATAAAATCTTTAAAAAAAAAAAAAATCTGAGAAAGAGTATCGACTGAGGCTCTAGGCAGCTTATGTAGTCTGTAGACCAGGGCTGGCAAACCTAAATAAATATTTTAGGCTTTGTGAGCCAAGAGACAAGATCAAGGCTATTATGTAGGCACTTCTTTTTTTTTTTTTTTTTAATGTAGGTACTTCTATATCCATTTAAAATGTTATTTTATTTTATTATTTTTTAAAGATTTTATTTATTTATTTGACAGAGGCAGCGAGAGAGAGAATACAAGCAGGGGAAGCAGGAGAGGGAGAAGCAGGCTCCCCACTGAGCAGGGAGCCCGACATGGGGCTTGATCCCAGGACCCTGGGATCATGACCTGAGCCGAAGGCAGACGCTTAACGACTGAGCCACCCAGGCGCCCCCCCATTTAAAATTTTAAAACCACCTTTAGTTCATAGACTATAATAAACCAGTAGCCAGATTTGGCCTGCAGGGTGTAGGTTGCTCACCCAGCTCTAAGAAGTGACTTTAGGTACAGTCCCAAGGATGGTCTCTGCATAAGGAACGATCTGTCAGTCAGGAAAGAATGTTTTCACATGTACATAAATCTCAGCAGCGTTAGCCCCTCTGCTTCTGTATGTTCTAGCAAAGAAGACACAGATGAAACAATGAGAATGCGTAAGCACCATGCATGCTGCCCACTAGCTGTTACCCATACATATTGCTATCTTTGAGGATTAGAACCAGTGCCTGGGACAGGACTGAGAAGTAGAGAACTTACAGAACCACAAGCATTAAGGTTAAAATGCACCAGCGGCCAAGTATTAGATTGCCATTTAGAACTTTCTTCTCATTTTCCAACTGAACACTAAAATCCACGTGGATGGTTATCATTTGTGGTGGATGTAGATCCCCAAGCAGTCAAAGGGAAGTGAAGATGTTAGGAGACGGTCAAAGGGAAGACCTCTAGGTCACGTGCTCAGAAATGCCAACAGTGTCTCCAGTCAGCATCTTGTGTTAGGATGTGGAGAGTGGTCCTGAAATTGCATCTCCACAGCCACACATTTCCATGATTTGTTACTTGGGTTCAAAGTGGTTGATCGGAAATGGCAGCAGTATTGATAAAATGGACCCCCACATATTTCAGTGATTCTGCTTGGAGAGTTGAAGAAAAGTTGTAAGAAAGCAGACCTTCAGATTTATTAGGTGCCAGTTCCGAATTTCAGTGATAATGCATAAAAAGTAAAAATATTTTGAAGGGACAAGAGGACACTTCTTGACTTTAAGGAAGATGAAAGGAGGGGTCTTCGGGAAAGTCCTCTATGCCATTTTTGTTTCAAACACATGGCAGCCTGTACCCCATAAGAATAGGGTTCGGAGGGGAAGGCAGCTTCAGAACGCTCCCACCTCCCGACCCCCACCCTATGAGCGCATATATTTCTGACATTATATATGTCTCAGCTTCTTGGTTATTTTGTTATACAACCAGTGGAGGAGAAGGTATTGCTGCTTTTGGATCCCAACTTTCCCTGCATTGACTCCTCTTCTCCCATCTGGCTGCCATGTTTATTAACAGGCAGAACTAAAAACCTGAAACCTCTGTATCTCTCCAAGAGGGCTGCTGGTCACCCAGCCAGGCGGGAGGCCAGGAAGCGACCCCTGAAGGCTTTCCCCCACCATCCCCACCAAGCAGCTCGTGGCCTTTTCCTCTCCCTTGACATAGGTCTGAAGACAGTTCAGAGCTATGTGGGAGGGTGCGACATCCAAGCCAGGCTCTGATGAGACCTGAGGGAGCTTGGACACACCTTCCATCCCTGTGCTTGCTCCACACAGACGGGACATTCTGCCCAGGAAGGTGTGAGTTCCTGCTAATGCTTTGCATTTGGATATGGTCTTTCTGGGTGGATCTCTCTTTCTCTCTCTCTTCCTCTCTTTTTGTTTCCCCTCCATTCCCCTCACATACCCTTGTTTCTCTCCTTCCCTCTTTGTTTTTATTTTTATTTTTTTCTTTCATACCCCTGTCCTTCCCCTGATGGTTCACCACGGGTCCACATTCGTCCCTTCGCTCCCTTGCATTCGCTGCTGCCGCCGCTGCTTCCTCCTCCTCTGACTTCAGGACGGGGCCTTCTTTATGGAGTTTGTCCGCAGCCCACGCACAGCGTCGTCCGCCTTCTACCCACAGGTCAGTCAAACTCCGAGGGCTCTGCAGCCCGTGCATGTCTGTCCCATCCGCAGAAGCCTTCTGCTTGGCTCTGAACAGATGGAATTGGGCTGAAACTGAGTTTGAAGGGCAGCTGAAATGGAAATCAGTCTCAGAGGTGTGCATTCCCTTCCGCGGGGTTGGCGGCGGCAAGGGGGACGCAAATGATTAATGCAGGAGAGCAGATGAGCGCATCAACATTGACGCACGAGTTTCCCGAGTCTGCCTGTCTGTTCCACGTAGTTGCCACTGATTCTCTGCCACATCAGCAGCATCTTCCCTTTTAGATGTTTTGTCCATATGATATAAGCAACGTGAAATATGCTTTCTTCAGAACTGAACGCTTAACTTTTTTCGTTCCAGTACAACCTGATAAATTCATAGCAGTGTGGCAGGAAGTGGTGAAAAACAGCAAACATTTATTAATAGGCATACGCTTTGTCATAGGCTAATGGTGCATGACCCTGGGCAGCTCGCCTCGCCTCTGGACTTCCCTTAACTCATTTGTCAAATCAAGGGTTTGGACCAGACCTCCATAGGCCTTCTAAGACCAAACAGTCTTCAGTTGCTCCGTGGCAAACACGTAGTATTCTCTCATTTCATCCTCACTACATAGCCTCTGAGTTAATTTATCCGAAATTGGAAGACAAAGAAGTTGTGCTTTACACAGTACAGGGTAGAGCTGGGATTTAAATCCAGGACCAACAGGCTTGACTTGTGACCCCTGCTCTGTAATTGGCTTTAGTAATCACTGTTCTGACAGGTCCTAGGGGAAGAGAAACTGGACTCTCTGCCCTTTATCGAGGCCCCTATGAAATTGACTTAGTTACAGAAATTTGAAAGAGTAGAGAAGGTTTATGCAGAGACAGGTGGACTAAGGAGGACAGGACTTGGGAGGTTCAAAGGCAAAGGTTGAGGGATCCCTATTTAGCGAAGGCCAGAAAGCCAACATTGATTGAGTCCTCACTCTGCCAGCTACTGTGCAAAGGGCTTTGTACATGCAGTTTTCACAACAGTCTGTGAGGTATAAGTGTTATTACCCCATTTTCCAGATGAAGAAACTGAGGCTTAATACATTACCTGGTCAGAGGCACACAAGTCATGAATGGCTGAGCCCCTGCACCACTTAGCACACCGTGCCTGGGGGGAAAGCGGGTAGTGAGCACTGGAGTCTTCCCTTTCTTATGAGGTCAGATGGTGCTGTGCCTGTCTGTGCAGGTCTTCAGAGGTCTGCGCTTGCCTTTTCCCAGTGAGCTGTGTGGCCCTGGGCAGATCCCGATCAGGATCTCTGAGTTCTAATCAAGAATCTCTGATCTCGGAGTGTGGGAGGCACCCTGCATTTTTGGTTTAAATCAAACTCAGGGTGGACTTACTAACCTTTTACTTTCTAACAAGAGGCTCTCGTGAAAAGTTCTGGACTTGGATTAGAATTTAACATAAAAATCAGCAGAGCCAGCAGAGAATTGTTTTGTAAGTCCCATAATAATGTAGTGGTCCACACAGCTTCACACGGCGGAATTCCAGGTGCAACGAAAATGGATGAGTTCCAACAGTTGGAAATCACATATAAAAATGAGCTGTTGGGAGAGGCATGCAAATAAAGTTTGTATTACCGACCAAGTGTGTTGTAAGCTTGCACATAAATCAAAATATTGCCTCTACTCATATATAGCAAGGGATTCTCTATACTGACACAAAATGAAATTGTGCTTGGTTTGTTTTTGTTTGTTTTGTTTATTATCATTGTGTTAAAATATACGTAACATGGAACGCGCTGTTTGTTTTCTAACACGATGCGTGGAGAGTGGAGAGGGGCACTGGGGTCAGAGGGCGCCTTTCAGATTTTGTCTTCAGCACTGTACCAGGGAGCCGCTTTAGGCATGTGAATTAACCTCCTAAACCTCAGTTTCCTCATTTGAAGGAAATAAAAATCTCTTCCTTGTGGGGTAGTTTTGAGGATTAAAAAGAATATGCATTTCTCAACAGACTTCAAGGGAATGAAACGCCATAAGGCATTTTTCTGTGCACCGAGCAGTTAAGTAACAAGTCAAGGACAACTAAGTAACTAGAAAAGCCCCACGTATTTGGAAACCAAGTAACACACTTCTAATAATGCCTGAGGCAGGAACAATCGTGCATGTTGCATGGGATGTGGTGGCTAGGTACTAGCTGGGATTAAGATAGGATTCCTACCATGCCAGGTTTCCATGTCCATGTCAGGCAGCTGCTTATTAGAGCCTACTCCCTACTCCTGCAGCTTCTGCTCCCCACCCTAATTCCCAGACCAGGAAGTACAAAGAGTGGGTCATGAGCTCCTTAAGAGAATGGTGCTACATGTTAAAAGATTGTCAGTGTGTAGGCTATGGCGTCAGACCGGTTGTGAGCCTTTTGGCAGCTGCACTAACCTCCCTGAACCTCAGGTTTCTCATCTGTAGAATGGGACTAATTGTGTGTTCTTTGTAGGATTGCTGTGAGAGGGAACTGAGATGAAGCATCTGTGTGGTTAACTCAGACACTGGCACGTAGTAAATTCCCCATTCGTGCATCTGTGTGTGGAAGAGGAGAGGGAGGACAGGGGCTGGGGGTACCGGGTAGTGAACCAGCTTGATTGGGCCAGTCAGCTGTTTTCTGAGAGAGAGAGAGAGAGAGAGAGAGAGAGCGAGCACTGAGCCTGCGTGACTTCTCCCATGCCTTTTATCTCTGAAATTCTGGGAGGACCCTGTTGGACCTCACAAAATGCTCCAGCTCTGACTGAGTTGCAGAGGTGTTGCCTCTGAGTTTTGCCCTTCACAACAGCTCTCTGCTGAGAAGGGGTTCCTTTTGGCCAAGGGGGAGGGCATCACCCAGACTCTGACTCTGCTCAGGGAAGGAAGTGCCTGTAAAATTGAAACAGACAGCAGTGCGCAGAGGGTTCCAGGTAGCAGGGCCATGCACCAGTCTCGGAAACAGTTCCTTGTGCCACCAATTCATCATTCTAATGAAAATGAACATGTCACTCTATCTGATAACTGGAACAGAGCTATACAGTTCTCTTTGTGCCCTGCTCTCTGGAAATCGATTTTTATCATCACAAACTGACACAAGAATTCGGAGGGCTTGAGAAGCCCTTGGTAATGAGATTTTCCTCAGAAGTCAGCCTGATATCTTTAGTCTGCAGTTTGGAGCCTGAAGGAATATCACGGTCAAGGGGACAGGCTTCTGCCACCTGAAGCCTGAGCCAATGTTATGCTCTCTTCCCTCCCCCATCCCCTGACCCCCAGCCAGTTACTCTCACAAGCAGGTGTGGGGCTCAGGGGCTCAGCCCAGCAAGGACTCATGGGCTTCTCTCCTTCATTTCCATCACCACTGCCCCACCCCTGGTCCCTGTGACTGTTTCTCACCATGGTCCTGAAGGAGCCTCCAGCATGGTCTCCTTGCTTCCATCCTGGCCCTCGGCAGTCTGTTTCCCAGCCTGCATCCAGGGTTTACCTTTCCACGGTGTATTAGCTTGGACTGGTGTAACAGAACACCATAGACTAGGGGTTTAAGCAGCACATTGGCTTCTTACAGTTCTGGAGCCTGAAAAGTCCAAGATCAAGGTGCCAATACATTCGCTTCCTGGTAAGGGCCCTCTTCTGGCTTATAGATGGCTGCCTTCTCCTATGTCCTCAGGTGGCAGACAAAACAGAGAGCTCTGGTCTCTCTTCTCGTGAAGACTTTAATCCTATCATGGCTTTACCCTCATGGCCTCACCTAAACCTAATCAGTTCCAAAGGCCCCACCCCCAAATATAATCACTTAGGGATTAGGGCTTCAACATATGAATTTTGGGGGCACACATTCAGTCCATAACATGTGGCTTTCTTTCCTTTAGGATAAATGCCAAAATCCTTACGATGGCCTGGAAGGTTCTGCATGATCAAGGCCCTCCCTCCCTTTCCAGCCTCATCTTCTGTCATCCTCTTCCTCACTCTTGGACTCTAGCGACAGGAGCCTTTCTCCACACTGTTGTCGGCACCAGGTTTCCTGCCACAGTGATTGGGCAAACACTGTTCCCTCTGGGCCTGGTTAACTCCTAACCCTCTAGTCAAATCCTGCGTCGTAGATTCACATAGCTCCGGTGCCCCTCCATTCTGCTCTTCTCCCAGTTCTACTTGTGTGTTTCTACGGCTGGAATTTGATTAGTGCCCAACTTCATGAGACTGTAAGCTCCCATAGGGTGGCTGCCATGTCTGTTGCTCACCATTGGTTGTTCAGCACCTAGCCTGGCGCTTGGGAGGGGCTCAGTAAGTACTGCCTAGGATACAGATGGAGGAGGTAGACACAAAAATGTTTATTTAAACAATGGAACAATAACAACAAGGAACCCTTTCTTTCCCGGTGGATAATTTACACCAAACCCTGAACTATCACCCAACACACATGGAACCATTCTGGCTTAAGTATGTGGGGGATTGGAGAAGGCTCCCAGCCCCCAGCACGTGTGCCCTGTGATGGCCCCAGAGATGCTACCACAGGCCCCCAGGCTTTTGCAGAGTGCACTTTGAAGCCACAGCTGTTAGGGCTGCAGTTTTTGGCATGCTCGTGGGAGCCCTGGGAAGTCAGAGTCAGTGACCAAAAGTGGACTTTTTACCCTTTGATCTGTTTTCTCTCTTTGGAGACATGAGTGAACAAAAGGCTCATGTCCCCGGGGGCTCAGTCCCCCGCCCCCCAGAGGACCTTAGGGTCATATTAATCAACCGTTGCCCTCACCTGAACCCTCCACCGTCAGTCAGGTTCTTATCAGAAATCTGTGTGCAAGACTTTTGCCAGGAAGTACAGTTTTACCTGCAGGACATTCATTTCATTCCCAGCTCCTGAAAACATGTTCAGCCTTGCTGTGCATTTTTAATTTTTGAGGTGGTTGGAAATACTTAAAAACAAGGAGGTTTCATACAGAAACCCAGGTTTCTGTCTTGTATTGTAAAATAAGCTAGACATGGGGCCTGGCTTCCTTCCCAGCAATAGTCACGGGGCCTTGGAGCAGCCTTTTTTTTTTTTTAATAGCCAGCTGTGCCAATATATATCTACCAGTCCCTATACATAGTTTTGTTGCCACCTTTGCTCTAGACCAGCGATGTCCAATAGAACTTTTTGCCATGATGGAAATGTTCTGTTATCTGTGCTGTCCAACACAGATGGTTAGTCACACATTAGCATTTGACAAGAGGCTGGTGCAACTGAGGAACTGAATTTTACATTGTATTTTAATTAATTTATATTTGAATAGCCACATAGAGCTAGTAGCTACTGTAGTGCATGGGACAGGTCTAGACATTTAAAATGCTATCGTCGAAGTACTTACTGAGACTCTAGAATTTCACCTTTTCCCTACCCTTATTTACTCTTTTTCTCACTTTTTCTATCCTCGTTCACTGGATTTTCTCATGTATTTATTTTTTCTTATTATATGTCTGTATATTGATAACCTCTTCCTTTTTTTTAGAGTGGTGCTGAGATATGAAAATATAAATAGCCATGCAGAATCAGGGGTTGGGATGGACATATGGAAGAGGGAGGCTGTGCCTGTGGAGGAAATATGGTTCAGTTGAGATCAGAAATCCCGAGCTCCTCTTGGGCATAGAGCTATCCTAATATGGGCATTCCTTGTCTAATGTCTGTTTTTCCTTCCCACTCCTAGATGCCAAGCTCCATGAGGGCAGGGGGGAGAGGTTTGATTTGGAAGGATATGCCATCCTTTCCTGATATTATGAACCTTGGGAAAACTGGCTATTTTAGCTGGGAGTTATTCCCAAGCTCTCTGAATATGAGATTCTATCATGGGTCCCTTTCTGATGCCTCTAAATGCGCTAAAGGAGCCAGGTGAGGGGAAACCAGGAACACCACTTAGCGCATTTTGTCTCCAGGTAAGAAAAAGCACTATGTTACATCTACCACCCTCAAGGTACAGTTGGAGAGCTGGGCTGGCAGATCTGGCAGCTTCCTGGTGGCTGACGGCCGTCCAGCCTAAGAAAGTGGGGCTCTGACAGGCACACGAATTGGAGGGGGGTCCTTGTGGGTGCCTTTTGGGGATGGCGCTAACCTCTACGGCATCCCTGGCAAAAAGCTTCCTCATCTTCTTCTTCCATGGCTTTGGGCACATGGGAAAGGGGAAGGAGAGTGGGGATTGGTGTTGCTGATGAGGGTTTGTTTGTTTAATCAGCTAAATACCAGACTTTATTTGGGTTTCACCAGTTTTTCTGTTAATGTCCTTTTTCTGTTCCAGGCTCCAGTCAAAGGGCACCAAGTTGCATTTAGTTTTCATGTCTCCCCAGTGTCCTCTGGTCTGTGACAGTTTCTCAGTCTTTCCTTGTTTTTTTTAATGACATGGAGAGTCTTGAGGAGCCCTGGCTAGGTATCCTGCAGAATGCCTCTGAATCTGGGCCGGTTTGATGTTTTTCTCATGGTGGAGTTATGGGTTCTTGACAAAAATACCTCAGCGGTGAAGTTTGTTTCTCATCACGTCATACTAGGGGGTACGTGGAATCCACACATTGCTGGTCACAGGAACCTTCATCGCTTGGTGATGTAGTATTTGTCAGCTGTCTCCATTATGGAATTACTATTTTTCCCTTTCTATACTCTGTTCTTTGGAAGCAAGTCCCTAACTGTAGCTTAATCAAAAGAGGATGGAGAGATTCAACTGCAGCTCCTGGAGGTGGGGGTATCTAGGCATGTTACGTGGAATCCCTCTATAAGGAGGATTTGGGACAAGGTTCTTAAAATGGTGTTGCCTCTGGGGCGCCTGGCTGGCTCAGTTGGTGGAGCATGTGACTCTTGATCTCCGGGTTGTGAGTTTGAGCCCCACTTTGGGATTACTTTAAAATAATTTTTTTAAAGATTTTATTTATTCATCAGACAGAGAGACAGCCAGCGAGAGAGGGAACGCAAGCAGGGGGAGTGGGAGAGGAAGAAGCAGGCTCCCAGTGGAGCAGGGAGCCCAATGCAGGGCTCGATCCCAGGACCCTGGGATCAGGCCCTGAGCCGAAGGCAGACGCTCAATGACTGAGCCACCCAGGCGCCCCTAAAATATATATATATATATATATATATATATCTCAAATGGAGTTGCGTCCAACACCAAGCACCTCCCGTCACTTGCCTTTTTTAGGCCTCTGTGCAGACTGCCCTTCTGTCCGTCCAGCTTTCCTTGTCTTTCTGTTTATTCTGAAAAGTTACTTCAGGTGGAGTATGGAAGTAAATGCAACCTCCAGAATAAAATGTGACTAAATGAGGAAATATAGGAAAAGAAAAAAGAAAAGAAAATATAAGATAGGACATCATCTGAGGTCTTACAGATTATCTAGCGTTTTGTGCTAAATTCAGTCCTGAACTATCTGGGAACCAAAGAAAAGTGGGAAACATCTATTCTAGGATTCAGAGTGGTCATAAGGTAAAGGCAAACCGTTTGCTCGGGAGAAGCATAACCTTTCATGGTATTAAGATCTAAGCAGCCTCTTGAAAGATGGACATTGTATGATATAGCACAGGGGGTCAGGAAACTATGGGGCAAATCTGATGCACCATCTGCTTTTGTAGATAATTCTTACCGGAACAGGGCCACGCCCATTCATTTACATTTTCTGGCTGCGTCTGTCCTTCTTCATGCTGAGTTGAGTAGTTTCAACAGGGCCATCTAGCCCACAAAGCCTAAAATAATTACTCTCTGCCCCTTTGCAAAAAGCGTTTGCCAATTTCTGATTCAGAGGATAACTCCTTAACCACNNTCCTGCTAAAATAAAGCTGTAGGAGTCATGTAAATTTCTGGCTCTTTAGGCTGGTGGGGCAATTCAGAGGTGCCATAGATGAGAGTTAACCCAACTACAGGGGTCTGGAAGGTAGCACCTAAGAGCTGGGTCTAGCCCCCCTCAATTAGCTTCTTCTCATTTAATTTTATGGTATAGTATGTGTTTCTAAGTCTTGCTGGTTAGAGGCAGATGGTGATTGGTAATTGCAAGCTGCTTCTTGCTGCAGTGCCAGCAAAGTCTGTGTGGTCTTTTTGCAAATCATTGAGCCTGATGTAGGAGAATGGTTCTTGAAGAACTGGGGCAGCTTTGTTTCCCAGGGCATATTTGGTTTATCTGGAGGTATTTTTAATTGTCACAGCTGGGAATAGAGGGTGGTGATGGGCTGGCGTTACCAGCATTTAGTAGGTGAAAGCCAGGGATGCTGCTCAACACCTTATAAGACACAGGATAGCCCCCCCCCCCCACCCCACAGACTCACCTGGCCCCTTATGGCAATGGTGCCAAGGTTGGGACACCCCATTTTAGAAGGAGTGATTTTTACAACATCCAACAAAATATTGGTAATAGAAGGCTCCATTTTGAGGTACTTGAGAACCCCATGTAAGAGGGACTGGACTGGGAGTCAGATTTTTCCTGGAGTGTCTGGAAGGCTTGCTCTTCTCTCCAGATATTTGCTGTGGGGTACGGTACAGTCCTTCTAGTCAAACACGAGTCCTGTGCTCCAAGATGCTTAAAGGGAATGAGACCAGTATATTACATGAAGAAAAATTTGGCAGCTGCCAGGAGGGGGTTACAGAGATCCAAAGTAGAGAGTGAGAGAGATGGATTTCCTTTGGGAGCTGGGGTGGAGTGAGTCAGAAGACGTTTTACTGAGGGAGCAGCATTTGAAATGGCCCTGAAGACTGATGGGTTTTTAGCCTGTGGTTGTAGGGAAGGGCACCTCAGGTCAGCGGAACACACAGACGGGATTAAATACGTGGGGTCTGATTTGGCTGGAAATGTGTATGTGGGTGAGTGGCGGGCTGCGCAGGGCCATCACAGGTCAGGGCTGTTTGTGCTGGACCCACAAGGCTCTGCGAGTTTGGTAGCTCATGGGAAGACCTGAAAGATTTCAGAGTCACAGAGCAATGGGATTAGAACTACCTTTAGGAGGAGGACAATGGAGATGGCTGGCAGGTAGCGTTTTCAGGGGAGAGGCTGTGGTCGGGGGCGTCGGGTAGGAGACTGATACAGCCTCCCCTCGTAGAACAGCTCTGACTTGGCGATACATGTGAGTCGGCAGAGGTGAGGCTACAGTACTAGGCCTCTCTTTAGAGGTGAAGCTGGAGAAGGAAGGGAGCTGTCGGATGCCCCTGAGGATTGAGCCTGGGCCCTTAGAAGGTTGACTGTCCCACTGACAGACACAGCAAAGGGTGGGCCATGGTAAGGGAGGGCACTTGACAAATACTCACCCATTTGTCTCTAATTGTGTTCTCTCTCTCCCACTTCTTAGTCTCACAGGAATGCTTCTGCCTTCCTTGCTATTTCTGTGGAGATTTTTCTTTAGTGTAAATCTGTGGTTTGAGTCACATGCTGGAGCCATGTCTGTGGTTCTGGGGATTCACTGTGAACGACGGTTTCCTATCAGCCTTGGTGTGGGGTGCAGGAATTTGCATGGCTCTGATAGAAGGCAGCCCACACGAGACTGGGCTGGACTCCTTTAACTCTAACACCAGGGACCACTGGGGGATCACGTATATAAATAGCCTTAAAGCATTTTGTTGTTTTGTTCATTTTCACATCTCCTGCAGGTGTCTGTGGACCAGACGGCCACCCCGGTGTTGGACAGCACCAGTTTGGGGGTAAGCACAGGCCAGTCTGTGGACAGAGGCAACAGCCAGACCTTTGGGAACTCCCAGAACTCAGGGGAGCAGAGCTTCCCCTCGGCAAACTCCAGTGACAGCAGGTAAGATTCAGAATGGCTGAACTCATGCTCCTGGGCACTGGGGATGGTCTGGCCTCAAAGTTTGTGGATCCTGGGAGTCCAGAGTCCCAGGCCCACATTGTGACTCAGCTGTGAATTCTGCGTGGAAGCCACGGGCACTCAGGTCTTAGCAGCACCAGTTTGATGGGGCTAAGGATCTGTGCCCTGCCTTCCTTACTGGACGGCTAGCAGGTGCCCACAGGGACACAGGAGAGTGTCAGGCATTGTGCAGGAGTGGGCTTTGGGAAGGGGGCCTGGACCCAGTCTGTCCTGTTGAGTGTGGCACCTGGTGTGGCACCTGGTGTGTGACTGCGGACAGCCAGTAGCTACAGCTTGAGGAAATGAAGGAACAGCAGATGAGTGGCTGGTTGTGCCCGACCGTGGCTGTCCTTTTCCTGTTCCTGAGTATGCAGAGGAAAAAGAAGCTGCTTGGACCTCATTTACTTGAGAAAGAGCCCTAGCTTTTAATGTGATTTTTCAAATCTGAAAAACTTCTTTTTGATTTCCTTCCCAGCTGTATTAGCCTTATAATATTCTGCCCAGTCTGTTCTGGTTGCCTCACTGTACTACTGACTGAGCAGTCCTTGGTGAAATGGTCTCAGATTTGACTTTTGCATGCCTTCATCTGAGAGCAGAAGGCTCCCTGCGGCAGCTCACCTGGCTGGACCCTGCCAGCAGCCACCCACTTTCCTTTCTGTCACTCGGTCTGCCTGTTTTACCCGCCTCTGGTGCAGGGCACCTCACTCACTCTGGCCAGGAGGGAGGGGGATCACTTCAGAGACAGCGGGCAGCCTGGACTTCTCTAGTCCCTTTTGTCCCCCCAGGCCCATATCAAGCCCGGCTGATTTTTTGGCTCTGGACGTGGAGGAGATTGGAGGGGCTGCCTAGGGAGGGGAGTACATTTCTCTGCTTCCTCATTGAGCAGCAGGCTTTGTTCTGCTTTTGAAGGAAAAAGGGAACTGGGGATTCTTGGGCTGGAGATGAGAAGACCAAAAAGGACACAGATCAGCACCGATGATGAAAATGACAAAGAACAGGTCCCATTGTGTGATAAAGAACCAACTAGCAGTTGGTACTGCCTCTGGGAAATGGGCTGTATCGAGGAGCTAAGTTCTCTGCCATCGAAGATGTTCATGCCGACGGGACGGCCTCTTGTTCAGACTCTTGTAGTGGGGACTCAGGCATTAGAAGGAAGTTCACTTGCAGGGGTCTTCTTCACAGGCTTTTGAAAACCTGAGATTCTGAAATGCTCCACTGAGTCCTGGACCAGTGAGGAAGAACACAGGCGATAGGTGGTAGAAAGATCTGGGCTCTACATACAGGCAGACCTGGATTCAAACGTGGACCCTGACACCTCCCAGGTCTTTAACCTTCCCCTATTCCTTTAACCTCTCAGAGTTTGAAGAAGTTGATATTGTTGCTATTATGTTCAGTATTGTTTACCATTCGGAGCTTTGTGGGTATCAGCCCTGCACTCAGTATTTTACATACAGTAACCTCACAATAATCCCAAAAGATAGGAGTAGTATCATCCCTGTCTTCAGATGAGGAAACTAGAGTCCCTCCAGCTGGCAAGTGATGATACTGCAGTTCTCTCTCCCCTGCTCTTACCAGGTTACCTAGCGTTCCCTGGTGAGGTTAAAAGGTAGGGAAGGCCTTGGGGGTAAGACCAGAACCATCCAGGGAGAGCTCTTGGAAGTAGTTGAAGCATTATTAAAATGGGAGATGCTTATTAAGGGAAACAAGTTTGGACACAAAACCACTTTCTTTTTTTTTTGTCTTAATGTGTACGCTTTGGAAGTTAGGAAGCCCCCGTGAGACATCCCTAGGAGGTAGCGGAGCAGCATTTGCTTCAACGCCTTCAGTGTCAGTGTCATCCTTGGCCTCCAGCTCTGTAGGAAGTAGAGAGAGTGGTTCCTGAGGTTCGTGCTCTTGACCGCACCTGTGCCCCCTTGCTTTGCTGACTGCACACTCTGTTTACAGCTCCCAGCAGCTGGCAGCAAGCTCCTTAACCTCATCCTCCACCCTCACGGAGATCCTGGAAGCCATGAAGCACCCCTCGTAAGTGGTTCGTCACGTGTAGGAGTGCAAGGGCAGGTGGATCTCACAGCCCCAAGCCATGGTGATGCTCACGCAGTGTGATTTGGTGGCTTCATAGCTGATGTAATGTTCACCAGCTGTGAGACCTTGCATAAGTTACTTGACCTCTCTGAGCCTTTATTACCTTGTGTGTAAAATGGGATACTTGTGGTTAAGTCACAGGTTTGGTATAAGGATTAAATGAAGTAATTATGTAAATTACCTAGTGGTAATTCTCTTGTCAGATCCTTCTTCCTTCCTCTTCTCCTTTTCCCCCATAATACCTCCTTTTGTCCTGTCTTGCAGATTCTGTGGGTTTAGGAATAGTGTAGAGAAATTATACCATGCGGAGCCTTACTTCAGATATTAAATGCTCTAGTGGGAGTCCCTTCTTTTTCACGTTCTCTTTCTGCTTGTTGCCACCGTGCACACATACCCTGCTCCCTGCCCACCACGTTGCAATTCAGGACAGGAGTCCAGCTGCTCTCGGAACAGAAGGGCCTCTCGCCATGCTGCTTCATCAGCGCGGAGGTGGTGCACTGGCTGGTGAACAACGTGGAGGGCGTCCAGACGCAGGCGATGGCTATCGACATCATGCAGGTGAGACAGCACGGGCCCGCAGGACCGTCTGCTCAGGCCCTGTGAAACCAGAGCCAATCCCTGAAGCAGCTGTCCTTTCTAGTAACGAGATCTGCTGGTTGTGGTGAGCCTCTGCCTTTAGTAACTGTGAGGCCTGTCTGCAATCGATGAACGCACAAGTCTTGATTTGAAAGACACTATACCTTGACTTAAAAACCCGGCAGAATTTATCATCTGAAATGCTCTGGACGGAGTCTGCACTCTTGAACCTTGGTGGAGTCTGTGAAAGATTCCCAGGGAATGCCTTCCCTCTGGCCTCGAGCCCCCATCTCCCTCCGGTCATTCCCAAGGCTCTGCCTCACGGACCTTCTGGCACTCTTTCCTTACTCTGTCAGAGCACTTAGCACAACAGAAGGAAGATTCTGCCTATCTCATTTCATTGTCTCCCACCTTGGCCAGGCTCCTTGAGGGCTGGGCTACCTACCTCTTTTTTCTTTCTTTCTTTCTTTCTCTCTCTCTCTTTCCTTCTTTCTTTCTTTCTTTCTTTCTTTCTTTCTTTCTTTCTTTCTTTCTTT
>NW_024425897.1:11427811-11439417 GCF_017311325.1 Ursus maritimus
CTTTCTTTCTTTCTTTCTTTCTTTCTTTCTTTCTTTCTTTCTTTCTTTCATATTTTATTTAATTATTTGTCAGAGAAAGAGAGAGAACACAGGCAGGGGGAGCAGGAGGCAGAGGGAGCAGCAGGCTCCCCGTTGAGCAAGGAGCCCAATTTGGGAATTGATCCCAGGACCCTGGGGTCACGACCTGAGCTGAAGGCAGACACTTAACTGACTGAGCCCCCCAGGGGCCCCTGGGCTACCTTTTGTCACCCCATTTCCATATCCCCATGCTATTTGGCACATGGTAGGCACCTAGAAAACACTTGTTAAATTTAATGACACTGTTCAGAACTGGAATTAAACTGGAGAGGAGAAGAATAGGAAGGGTCAGATTGGCTGATGTGGTTCACACTGTCCTGTCCACACAGAAATCAATACCATTTGCTGACCAGCAGGCTTGTCATCCCTGAAACGTAAAATCAGTAACTGATTGGAATAAGCATGCAGTCATCAGTTCTCTCTTTGAGGGTCTCTTAGGCGGTTTTGCATGGCCTTTGCCCTGTTAGTTATACTTCCATCTCCCTGAGAATCAGGTTTCCTTGTTCACACAATAGAATGCTTCTACAGCTGTTAAAATGAATGAGCTGGAGGGACATGTATCAACGTGGAACAAATGTTCGAAGCATGATGTTGAGTGAAAATCCAATATACAAAATGATAATTGTATTACTTGCTTTATTTAAAATTTAAAATCTCACAAAAATACCTCATTCTCTATCAATACATGCATGTATAATGAAATTATTAAAAACACGTATGGGAATAACGTTCCACTAACCGTTTATTTCTGGTGAGAGAGGAAGAGGAATGGGACATGGGAGAGTCCACAGAATGTTTTGTTTTGTTATTTAATAGAAAGATCTGAAGTCAGCATAGCAAAATGTTAAGGTTGTTGACGTTGTGTGGTGGTATACCTGGATCTTCTTTATACTTTCCTGTATGTTTGAAATAATTGATGATACTATAATATGCACTTGCATCGTGTAATATAATTTATATCCAGAGCAGCATTTATCATTGAGCCATCATCATGGCTGATGGGGGGTGAAGAGTAGGGTCTCCTCAATGTTCCTGTCACTTCCTTGACTCCAGTGAACTGAGGGCTGCACCTCTAAGATGTCCCTCCCCAGGAATTTCAGAGTTTCAATGTCTCTCCTTCTAGAAAATGCTGGAAGAGCAGCTCATCACACATGCATCTGGTGAAGTCTGGCGGACCTTCATCTACGGCTTCTATTTCTACAAGATTGTCATGGACAAAGAACCTGACCGAGGTCAGAGATGAGGCGAATGCTGTGGCCCACAGGGGCAAGTGTTTTTCCTGGTGGCTTGCTTTTTCAAATGATGGTACTTCTTGAGTTCCTTATGTGACTTTGTATTCTAAGTAGACAGATCTGTCAACTTCCTGAGCATTTGTACTTAATTTAAGCATAACCGGAGTGACAAGTATTTCTTAAGGGTATGGTATGTTCTTGGTCAGAACAGCATGGATGGAAGATAAACCAAGAGGCCAAAGGATCTGGTGTGAGGAAATTCCCATGGGCCATTTTTTGGTTACTAATTTTAATTATAGTGTCCCCTCCCCCGCCCCCATCCAGTGCAGGTGGTTCTGAGTATAGACAGGCTCTAATCTGTAACTTACAGCACTTTTTACTTGCTTGACTCCCATTTCTTACCCCAGAAAGACTATCAAATCCTAGCAAGTTTTCTAAGATACATTTTAACTTTTTTTTTCTTTTAATGAGAAAACATAATTCCCAAGAGGGGACCCATTCCAGCAAGGTCAGAGCTGGCTCACATGGCACTAGAGGCACCCAGGATTCAGAGCCGCAGCTCCAGTCCACCCAGAGCCCATAGGGACCTTGGCTGGAGTGACTCCCATCCTGCAGACAAATGGCTTCTCAGCCTCTGGGTTTCGGGAATCATACATCAGATGAAGCAGCGAGTGCCCCTTCACTTTGCTCTTTTATCCAAGAACGTGTCAGAAGTGGATCTGTGCAGGTTTTTTCCCTGGTAGCCACTATCGTGTCCGTTGCCACCTCTCCCCTAAAATCCTACTTGGACCAATAGGTACCTATTTTACCTTCAAGTAGGAAAATAAAACAACCTGGTTACTCTTATCTGTTCTGAAATTAGAGGTACGAAACTGAGGATAAAAAATCTTTTTTAATTGAAGAAAAGTTCACGTCACATCAAGTGAACCATTCTGACGTAAACACTTCACTGGCATTTTGTACGTTCCCGGTGCTGTGCAAACACCACCGCCCTGTCTAGGGTACAGATCATTTTCATCACCCTGAAAGGAACCTTTGTGTTATTAACAGTCACTGCCAAACTCCTCCTCCCCCCTGCCCCTGGCCACCATTGATCTGCCTTCTGTCTCTAAGATTGGCCTATTCTGGGTATTTCATCTAAGTGGCATCCTATAACATGTGGCCTGTTGTATATGGCTTCTTTCACTTAGCATCGTGTTTGCAAGGTTCAGCCTTGCATCAGTAAGAAAATGAGCATCTGTGCTGAGGGTACTTTCTCTCCCCTTTGCTTTTCCCAGTGGCCATGCAGCAGCCCACCACCTGGCACACGACGGCTGTGGAGGACTTCGCCAGCTTCCAGCGCAAGTGGTTTGAGGTGGCCTTTGTGGCCGAAGAGCTTTTGCACTCCGAGATTCCTGCTTTCCTCTTGCCCTGGCTGCCCAGCCGGCCAGCCTCCTATGCAAGCAGGCACAGCTCCTTCAGCCGCAGCTTTGGAGGGCGGAGCCAGGCAGCTGCGCTTTTAGGTAGATGCTTGGCCCAGATGGGGCCTGGGGATGCGCTGGTGGGTGGCTGAGAGAGAGTGGCAGTCAGCCGAGGGGACAATGCCACGTGGACCAGGATTAGGGCCACCGCACCTGTCATACTGGTACTGTGTCCACATGGAGGGCTCCTATGCTAGCTCCTACTGACCGAGTAGTTCAAGCTCATTATTGTCCCAACCAATAAACAGTGTCCAAGAGCTCTCAAATGAGGGCACAGTGCTAAACCTGCATGAATAGGAGAGAATAGACAATGGGGTCACTTTTCCCAAGAAGCACCCAGACTATGGGGGATGTGAGCTGGTGCTCACTGCTGGTTTAGTACCTGCCAGAAGCCCTCTCAGGACTTACTGTCCTAGGATGTCAGAAGAGGAAGGAATCTCAGAGGCTATCCATTCCAAACACTGAGGCCGATCATGAATCTTTCCTCCGCCCTTCCTCCCTACATGTGCTCACCACATCAAGGGATGTAAACTAGGAGTGTTCACTCCTTTCCTTGGTTCCTGCAGCTCCAAGATAGGGGTGCACACCCACTTATTGAATGGTGGTGACCTCCGGTAGGAAATGGGACCTCTGCTCTCAAGGACTGGAGTGGTGGGTTGGGCTGTAAATGTCTTTAGGCTATGCATGCTCTAGGCCAGGTGTCATGAGATTTACCTCAATGGCAGGTTGGAGAGATCCTAAAAATCCTCTAGAAGGAAGGAAGGAACTCCAGGGAAATTGTACCTTCTACTTAGTTTGCCTGGAAATGCCCAGCGCATTGGAATTCCTACCTAGCTGTTAGAATGGAGATGTTAATAGTCATCACAGTTTCCAGATCCTCAGATTCACTTGGATCCAGATGTGGCTTTGAACCTCGCCTTATACCCTCACCCAGCATGCCCAGCACTGTGTGTGAGAACTGAGGGGGGCATGGAGAAGACAAAACTGTGAAGAGAGTGGCTCCTCTTTCCCCCAGGTAGTCATGACTTACCCTCTTCCTTGTGTTGCATTTCTAACTCTGTCCCTCCTTGAAGTCTTTTGGAAACAAAGAGGCCACCTACTCCTTACCCGCTAGTTACCAGTAGCACCCCCCCACCACCACCCAGTGTGACAAAATACCTCCTGACATTGCCCAATGTCCCTGCTTACTCCTGAGTTAGAGTTACTGCTTCTGGAAAATGCTTAGGAACTGTCCCCTTTGCATCATCATCCTGGTTCTGGAGGCTATCTTGACAATTTCTGCGTGAACATCCTCATTTCCAAAGTCTTTTCCTTCAGCAGGCTGGTAGAAACCTCTCCTGTCAGCCATAGTCCTAAGCTCAAGGTGAGATTCAAATCATTTCAGTTTAGCTTTGGTTCCTAATTATTTCAGAAAAATTGCACTTAAAGAGGAGCAGCATATGGAAAAATAAGTCATCTGTCGAAAACTGAGGGAGAGTAAGGAAGAAGAGAGGATTTATGTCTTTAGCAGGTAGTTTATCAAGCAGGTGTCCTTCGCCTGGGGTTTGTACATGGGTGTTAGAGGGTCGGCATTGATTCTGAAACCGGACAAACTCTCACGTGTCTGCATATTTTCTTGAAGTTATCCTTTTATTAGCTTTCCAGTGTCTCCCATGATTGTAGTAGAATTTCACTCCTCTGCTTCTTTTCCCATCACCCCTTGCACAGGAAGTGGGTTTCTTATCCTTTGAAACCCGACATGCTGGTATCACTGCTAATTCTATCCAGCAGCATCCCTCAGACCTCGGTGTTGGGATATGAGCTACTTCTTCCCAGCTTTTTTTTTTTTTCAGGTTAGAATGTAGACTTTTGCTGTGTCATTTACTTAAATGAGAAAGATGCGTTGTCTTTGAATTGGACTGTCCTCAGTGCTGGCTTTTTGCCTCAGAAAAAAAAATTAACATGATTTATAGGGGGAAGAAGGCCTGTATATCATTTATGACCTGCTCCCCTCTTCATTTTGATGTGTTCCTTTTTAAACATTTCTTTCTTTTTTTTTTTTTTTTAAAGATTTTATTTATTTATTCGACAGAGAGAGAGACAGCCAGCGAGAGAGGGAACACAAGCAGGGGGAGTGGGAGAGGAAGAAGCAGGCTCCCAGCGGAGGAGCCTAATGTGGGGCTCGATCCCGGAACACCGGGATCACGCCCTGAGCCGAAGGCAGACGCTTTAACCGCTGTGCCACCCAGGCGCCCCCCTTTTTAAACATTTCTGATTCTCAACTGGAAATCTGTTTTTCTCAGCAGAAAGCTGTTTTAATATTCCTGACAGGTGCCACACAGTCCTGTCTGCCCTGGCGCATGGTGGCTCTCACTTCTCCACTCATGTCATCGTGTGTGGCTGAGCTGTGAAGCTACAGGGGCATCTGAGACCCGGGGAGAAGCAGCACCGTGTCCCTTAAGCCCACTCACACACCTTTGACTTCTCAGCTTTTTCTTGATAACCCCACTGGACCTCAGGGTCAGAAGAGGCTGCCAAGCGCCTCAGTCCAAACCCTGACACGTGAACATTTTCCATTCCACTCCTAATAAGTGGGGAGCCAGCTGCTCCTTGAAAACTTCCCCCAACAGGGCACTCACTCCTGCGACTGCTCTTTCTGTCGGTGGGCAGCTCCGGTTGTGAATGTCGATCTCTCGTGCCCTACCTGAGCCTGCAGTCTCTTCTCCTCCAGTGGCTCTGGTGCCCGTCCCCAGGTCATTGTTAGCCCCCTCGCTATGACCCGGGTGAAGGACCCTCAGCCTGCTCCTCCCCTGGGTTTGCCCGTGTGTACTGGGACTCAGTGTATCTCACTGTCCTGTTCTTTTGCAACTAAGGAGTGATTCAGAGAACTCGCTGAAAGCTGCAGCTCAGCTGGGACTTACACCTTTGTCAGCATCGTTAGCTGCTGGCAGCATCCATACTGTCGATCTCACCCCTGAAGTAGTGAAAGCTAGTGATATCTTGAGCCTGTAAGCACTTGGCTGAACAGGACACTTCCCTGGGCTTCCTCAGACCGGTTTGTTCTGAACTGAACACGCCAGATGGGAGAGAAAAGATGTGCGAGGTCACCGCTGGTGTTTATCGAGTGCCCTTTCTTTTGTGACCCAGGCTTTTCTCCTGGGGAGGAGTACACTGTCCAAGACCAGAGAGCAAAGCTTTCTTCCTTCGACTGGGGCTGTTAAGTAAAAGGCTACTGTGGTTGGGCCATGAATCAGGAACACAAGGCAGAGACAGAAACTAGTTCTGATGAGACGTTTCGCGTTGGAGCCACCATGTTCTTTAGCCTGAAGTGTCACAGGTGGCTCAGCAGTGTCCATGGGAGTCACGGACAGGCCTCAGGTTGAGCATTGGTGAGCTTGTAGCTTAAATGGGGAGGAAGGAATAACAGGAGAGTTGCAAGTGGGGTGGCTATGGGAGAAGGCAAAAGGGGGAATCTGCGACCTCCTGCCAGCCATGTTTTCCCTGATCCTCACCCCTCCTCCGGGAAGCAGCCGGGTGGGCACCATCTCAGTTTGCAAACGAGGAACCAAAGCAGGAGAGCTGAAGCAATGTTCTCAGGGGCACCTGGCTCAACGTTTGCCATTTTGCATGTTCTGGTTCTGAGAGCATGATAAGCTATATACCCAGCAGCTGCGTATCAGTCCACCCGGGTGCCGTTCAGCGTCCTGACTGTAGCTCCACTGCTGCCCGTTAAAATCGCTGACTCAAGAGCCATTTTATCCTTGTCAGCGATAAAAGCCACTCAGGGCTTCTACCTGCAAAACCCAGAACTAAGCGGACGGCTTCAGATAAAGAGATACCTTTGGATTCCTGGGGGCAGGGGAGAATGAGGAGCTGGTAATAGTTTGTAGAGACCCTACGTAGGTCTGGCACTGCCCAGTCAGGCAGAGCAGAGCCCTGATCTTTCCGTTACTTCTGAGCCTCTTTCAGGCCTTTAGTCTGGTCAGGAACTTGATTGACCCGTCCTTAAACCATCCCTATCTGGGGTTGAGTAGGATTTCTGGGCAGGAGTTCCAGAGAGGATGAGCTAGTTTGGCACCAGCCTAAAATCTGAGCAACACACAGTTGATGGGACAGGGTGTTGAGCTTCATTACGAAGTTTTGTTTCTGGAGAAAAAATTGTAGATTTTTTTTTTTGTCTTCCTGGGTTGAAACCAGAAAAGCAAGACTTCCTCCTCGCTATGGTCTGGGCTGTCTGTCCCATGGTGTCCCTTTGTGGGTCACTGGAGGGGGAAGGTCTGGGGTTCAGCCTGGCTGAGGTTCTGACTCTGATCTTGGGCAAGGCATTTCTCTCCTCCATGGGCTGCTGTTTCCTCATCTATAAATGAAGGAGTTGGATCCGATTAGGGGGAGGCAAACTGTGGCTTAACCAAGTCTGGATTACCATCTGTTTGTTTATTTGTTGTGTAATAAACTTTATTTTTAGGGCACGTTTAGGTTCACTGCAAAATTGAGTGGAAAGTACACAGGGTTTTCATATCCCCCCTGCCTAAGCACACTCGCATCCTCCCCCACGGCCCGTGCCCTGCACCAACCAGAGTGGGGCAATTGTTACCATCGTCGAACCTGCATTAACAAGTCTTCACCCTGGGTCCCCCGTTTACATTCGAGTTCACTCTTGGTGTTGTACATTTTGGGCTTTCACACATGTGTAATGGCGTGTATCCACCATGATAGTATACAGAGTAGTTTTACTGCCTAAAGATCCTTCAGGTTTTGTAAATAAAGTTTCACTGGAACACCGCCCGGCCTGTTCATTTACATGTCTCTGGCTGCTGGTGCACTGCGATGGCAGGGTTGAATGGCTGAAACAGAGACCGCATAGCCTGTAAAACCCGACAGGTTACTGGGCCCGTTATGGGAAAAGTTGGCTGACCCCTGGACTAGATGATTTTCATGAAGCTTCTAGAATCTGTGATTTTCTAGTAGGTGATTCAGCAGTTTTATATCTGGATGCCTAGTTGTTTGTTCTTCCACCTCATCCCACTCCTTCTTTCCCCTCTCTCTCCTGGGGCCCCTCCAACGTGCTGACATAGCTGCCACTGTCCCAGAGCAGAGGACTGTGACCCTGGATGTGGACGTGAACAACCGCACAGACCGGCTGGAGTGGTGCAGCTGTTACTATCATGGCAACTTCTCCCTGAATGCGGCCTTTGAGATCAAGCTCCACTGGATGGCCGTGACCGCAGCAGTCCTTTTCGAGATGGTGAGAGCCTCCTCGTGTTGTAGTCAGGGCCTTGGCTCACCTTGCCGAGGGGCACAGTGAGTGCTTGGTAGAGATTCATGTCACTTTTGTTTTTTCTTAGTTCAGGCTCCAATAACCTTCCACCTGGACTGTTTGGAATAGCCTTGTAAACAAATTTAAACACAGTAAAAAATTCATACAGTTGACAAGGAGCTAGGTCAGGGTTTCTCAGCCTTGGCACTCTTGGGATGGATAACTCTCTGTTGTGGGGGGCTGTCCTGTGCATTGTAGGATGTTGGGCAACGTCTGTGACCTCTACCCTAAATGCCAGGAGCACGCCAGTTGTGACAACCAAAAATGTCTCCAGATATTGCTACATGTCCCCAGGGAGGAGGAATATTGCCCCCAATTGAGAATCCTTGGTCTAGAGTGAAAAGTCAGTCCCTCTCCCACCCTTACCCCGTTCCCAGGGACTTCCATCTAAAAGTAACCACCGGGAGGTGGGTGGGGGTTGGGCTAAATGGGTGATGGGTATTAAGGAAAGCACTTGTGTTGAGCACTGGGTGTTATATGTAAGTGATGAATCACTAAATTCTACTGAAACCAATATTACACTATATGTTAACTAACTAGAATTTAAATAAAAATTCTAAGAAAAAAATAACAAAGGTTACAGGCAACCCCTTGGGGCACCTGGCTGACTCAGTCAGTAGAGCATGTAACTCTTGATCTCAGAGTCGTGGGTTTGAGCCGCACATTGGGCGTAGAGATTGCTTAAAAAAAAATAAAGTCTTAAAAAACATTTTTTTAATCAATAAATGAAAGCAACCACCCTACCACTTTGTTGAGTATACTTCCAGAGATAGTATGTGCATATACAAAGCTTTATTATCTTTTTTTTTTTTAAAGATTTTATTTATTTATTTGACAGAGATAGAGACAGCCAGCGAGAGAGGGAACACAAGCAGGGGGAGTGGGAGAGGAAGAAGCAGGCTCATAGCGGAGGAGCCTGATGTGGGGCTCGATCCCATAACACCGGGATCACGCCCTGAGCCGAAGGCAGACGCTTAACTGCTGTGCCACCCAGGCGCCCCTATCTTTTTTTTTTTTTTTTTAACAGATATGGTAGCTTGGAATACTGTAGTTGACCCTTGAACAACAGAGGGGTTAGGGATGCCAAATCCAAGTATAGCTTTTGACTTCCCAAAAACTTAACTACTAATAGCCTACCGTTAACCTGAAGCCTTAAGGATAACATAAACAGTCGATTAACACATATTTTGTATATTCTCTGTATTATATACTGTATTCTTACAATAAAGTAAGCTAGAAAGAAGAAAATGTTATTAAGGAAATCATAAGGAAGAGACAGTGTATTTACAGTACTCTGTTCATTAAAAAACCCCACATGTAAGTGGACCCATGCATTTCAAACCTGTGTTGTTCCAAGGTCAACTGTATTTGCAGTCTGTTTGGCCCTATTACCTACAGATCCTCAGTATCAGTATAAATAAGTCTGCCTTGTTGTGTTTTTGTTTTTGTTCTGCTTCATTGTTTTTAAGGGCTACAGAATGTTCTGCTCTTTGTTTGTATCATTGGTTACTTAGCTTCCGAGATCAGACCAGATCGGGCGCGTTCAGGGTGGTGTGGCCGTAGACCATTGTTTACTTAACCAATCCCCCGTCGGTGAACATCACCGCCTTTAACTCTAGCTCTCAACAGGTGTGGGGGGAGTGTGTGATTTTGCCCCTGTGGGAGCATTTGGTAATATCTGGAAACATTTTTACTTGGCACCAGTGGTGGACGAGTGCCACTGCATGTAGTGGGGAGACAGCAGGGGTGCCGCGCATCACCCTATAGCATGTCGCACAGGACAGCTGCTACGAGGAAGTACCCAGTACATGTCACGAGTACTAAAGCTGAGAAGCCGTCTTTTAGTTGGTCTTCTGCCTGTCTTTGGTCCTCCTGGTCGGCCTGGCCGGTCTGTCTAATCGGGTCACTCACTGCTCGTGCTGAGAAGCCAGCCCGGCCACCCGCATCCCCAGTCCCAGTGTCTGTAGAACAAACGCTCCTTTAGCCGGGCTCTCAGTATCTTCCAGGGGCCCTCTTTAACCATCTTTGCAGTCTGCCACTCCTTTTATACACTCTCCCCATCAACCCAGAAGAGTGTTTTTCTGTGGCTTTAATGGAGTCCTGCCCTCCTCCCACACTGGTGCAAGCATGTCATCGCTTTGCTGAGAGCAGCCAGAAGGTTCAGAAAGGCTTGACAGAAAGCTAGGAGATGACCAAAGAGAGTGAGCACAGCATCAGCTGTTAGTGTATTGTTTTTCTATCCAGGGCTCAGAGGCCTAGTTTTGTCCCACAAGGCATGATATCCCAGGGAAGAGATTTGTCTGTGTCTCTCTCTGCCCAGCCCCAGTCTTCCTCCGCATGGCATTAGCGCCTCTGTGGACCTCTACCCTGGAACACTGGAACATTCTCAAGGTCCAAATCAAATAAGATGCCCAGCGGGACACCTGGGTGGCTCAGTCGGTTATGCGTCTGACTCTTGATCTTGGCTCAGGTCTCAGTCTCATGGTTGTGGGTTCAAGCCCCGCATTGCAGTCCACGCCGGATGTGGAGCCTACTTAAAAAAAAAAAAAAAAAAGACACTCAGCCACCTGTCCAGCTCAGCTTGCAGAGGACACTGGCTCTTCCCCAGCTAGTCAACACTGGGCTAACCACTCCCTCCAGGCAGAACTAACCCTCTGACCCAGTAGGCTAAGCCTTCTCCTTGGAAGCCCTACCAGATAATCCTATCTCAAACAACACGACCATAACATTCATGGACACACACATATAGTACCGTTTGGCAGGAGGAAGAGTATTTATCTCCCTGGGGGAATATAGTAACTGTCTTTTCAAAGTACACTTTGATACCAGTTCATGTAAAACCCACTGAAAGCTGCTAATCTCTTTATCATTACAGTTTTGACCCTTGAACAACATGGGTTTGAACTGCATGGATCCACTTATACATGGATTTTTAAAATATATATAAATAGAGTACTGTAAACGTATTTTATCTTCCTTATGGTTTTCTTGATAACGTTTTCCTTTCTCCAGCTTACTTTATTGTGGGCATATAGTATCTATGTTAACAAATATGTGTGAATCAGCTGTGTATCTTATTGGTAAGACTTCCAGTCAACAGTAGGCTATTAGTTAAGTTTTGGGGGAGTCAAAAGTTATACTCAGATTTTTTACTGCATAGGGTATTGGTGCCCCTAAACCTTGTGTTGTTCAAGGGTCAATGGTATTTTATTAAGTTTTTAGAAATCTCTAGTGTAGATTAATTATTATTTTAAGGTAATGTCCAAATTTGTTATAAATCACATTTTATTATGTGATTTTATAATATGTAGTGTTTATAATATTGTAATATATATTTATAATATTAAAATAGGACATATTTTAAAATATTATGTAAAATAAAAAGAGCTTTAGAAGTTATTTTGGTCAGGGGCATGTGGCTGGCTCCGTCTGTAGAGCTCACAACTCTTGATCTCGAGGTTGTGGGTTTGGGCCCTGCTTTGGGTGTAGAGATTACTTAAAAATAAAATCTTTAAGAAAAGAAAGAATGAAAGGGAGGGA